>NW_020940360.1:37673318-37873567 GCF_900497805.2 Vombatus ursinus
CCCAATTGCCTCATGGCTTCTCCGTATCCAGCCCATCCCAGTACACACGACTCTGCCCACCACAGTCCCTGCCTTGACTTCCAAAATACCCAGATCTTACCCTACCCTTGCCACAGCACCCAACCTGGTAGCTGCCAACATCAGACAGTCCCTCACAATGGGCATGAGTGTGAATCAATTATATTGAGATGATCTCCAAAAAAAAAATGGAGTGAGAAAGAGGGAGATACACTGGGAGAAAGAAGAAAGGAGAGTCAGAATGGGGATCTGACACAAAAGAGGCACAGAAGGAAGAGCTTTTATAATTGAGGGAAAAATGGGGGGATATGGAAAACAATGCTTGAACCCTCTCTCTCATTAGAATTGGTTCAAAGAGGAAAATATATATATGTATGTGTGTATGCATACACACACACACACACACACACACACACACACACACACACACATGCTCACACACACACTTGGGTGTAGAACCCTATCTTACCCAACAGGGAAATACAAGGAAAAGGGTATAAGAGAAAGAGGAGGGCAGAGATGATAAAGGGGAAGGTGCATTGAAAGAGGCAGTGGTCAAAAGTAAAACAGACTTTTGAGGAGGGACCACATAAAAAAGAGAGAGAGAAGAAGAAACAGAAGAAAATGGGATGAAGGGAAATACATAATAATCCTAACTGTAAATGTGAGTGGGATGAGCTCACCCATAAAACGGAAGTGGGTAGCAAAATGGATTAGAAACCAGAATCCAACAGTATGTTGTTCGCAAGAGACATACTTGAAACAGAAAGATGCATACAGAGTTAAAATAAAGGGCTGAAGAAGAATCTAATGCTTCAGCTGAAGTAAGAAAGGGCAGGAGTAGTATTCTCAAACTTAGACAAAGCAAGCATAAAAAAAAACCTAATTAAAAAGAGATAATCAGAGAAGCTACATTTTGCTAAAAGGTACCATAGATAATGAAGCAATACACAAAAAATTTTACAGCAAGTTTCTCCAATAAAGGCCTGATTTCTCATATATATAGAGAACTAAGTCAAATTTATAAAAATAAGAGCCATTCCTCAATTGATAAATCGTTAAAGGATGTGAAAAGGCAGTTCTCAGCAGATATCAGAATTATCTATAGTCACATGAAAAAATGTTCTAAATCACTATTGATTAGAGAAACGCAAATTAGACCAACTCTGAGGTATCAACCTATACCTATCAGAAATGACAAATGCTGGGAAGAATGAAGAAAAATAGGAACATTCATAAACTGTTGGTAGAGTTGTGAATTGGTCCAAACATTTTGGAGAATAATTTGAAATTATGCCCAAAGTACTATAAAACTGTGTATACCCTTTGACCCAGAAATATCACTAGTAGGTTTGTACCTCAAAAAGATCAAAGAAAGAGGGGTCTATATGTACAAAAGTATTTATAGCAGCTCTTTTTGAGGTGGCAAAGAACTGTGCTCCTCTCCCAGCCCAGTGCAACAGACCTTTCCTATCAACCATCCAGGTTGTCTTGGGCTGGAAATTTGTTTCACTCTGTCTTTTTGTGGGTTTTGCTGCTCTAGAATTTGTTTAGAATCATTTTTTACAGGTATTAGGAGGAGTTTGGGGGACAGCTCAAGCAAGTGACTGATTTTACTTCGCCATCTTGGCTTCATCTCCAGAAGCCTATTTTCTTCTGGAGCATTCCACTTGCTCCTCTTTATCATCATAGCATCAACTACCAACAATAATAAAAGTAAAAGGTAGAACACTATTGATAGACTGATATTCCTAAAACATAGATCTGGCTATGTCATTTCCTTACTCAAAAATCTTCTAGAAGAAAACACAAGATTCTCAACCTGAAATTTAAAGCTTTCCTCTATCTGGCTCCCTTCTACTTTTCCAGTCTTATCTCATAGTAGTCCAGCCACCTTCTCCACCTCCTCCCCACAGAAACCTTAGACTCTGTCCCTGGACCCACCCTGCCTTTTCACAGGTGACCTTTTGCATCTTGGTCTTGTCCAGACCAAGCCTCTACTTCAATTCCCAATCACCAATTCTAGGACTCACCACCTTCCCCCCTCCCTCTGAATTCCCTTTTTTTTTAGCTATCTTTTATGTGTTGTCATTCTTCATTAGAATATAAGCTTCTTTAGGGCAGGGCCTTTCTTGCTTGTATTTACATTCCCCAAAGCTTAGCACAGTGCTTGGCACATAATAAGCCTTTAATAAATGAACTATCTATTTATTTATTTATCTATCTATCTATCTACCCATCCTCACATAATCTCTTTTTGAAGTAAACTATGCTGCTGGCTTTTCCCCATGCACAAAACTCTATTGGTCACTTTTGTTGTTTTGTACAGACCCTCATGACCAGGACATTATTCCCTCCTCAATCCTGCCTCCAGAATCCCTAGCTTCCTTTAAAACACTGGTCATATCACACTTCCTACATAAGGATTTTCCTAATTACCCACATTTGTTAAATCTGCAGCTTAGAGCAGAATCAGACTACTGTACTTTGGCTGCAAAACGCTAGGCTATAAATGCTTTCTCTTCTGTACAGAAGCATGCATATAGAAAACAGATTCTACATGGAGCCTCTTCACAGTTTGCTCCTATCAGGGAGTTCTATCATCAAGAAGGTTAATCCCTGTTTCCCTACCTTGAGAAAGTTTGCTAGAGGGAGCAAAGTGTAGTGAGAAGAACACCGAACTTGGAATCAAAACTTCAGAAAATCTGGCTTCATGTCCCAGCCATGTCACTTTTCATATTGTGTGACCTTGAGCAAGTCGTTTCACTTCACACCTGGAAAATGAAAGGAATGGTGTCAACTGGATGAGCTCTAAATTCTCTTCCAGCTCTAAATCCTATGAGTCTATGAATGGGACACCAAACAGGTAATTCCGTGAAGAGCAAAAGATTTTGAAAGGTCTGGATCTTGGAGGATACTCCAATAGGAAAGGATAATCTGGGATACCATGGTCACCCAAAGTCAACCTGAGGGTACTGGGTTCAGTGAGGGAAGGGACGATGTTGAAGACAAGCTTGATTTATTTCACAATCAAGCCTAAAATTGGCTCTCCTAAAAGGGTTCAAAAAACTTACTAAGTTCATTTACTAGAAGACTCTTTGACAAAGGCTAGGCCAGGAAGACTGATCTTCATTAGTTCAAATCTGACCTCAGACACTTACTAGCTGTGTGACCCTGGGCAAGTCCCTAAACCCTATTTGCCTCAGTTCCTCATCTGTAAAGTGAGCTAGAGAAGGAAATGGCAAACTGCTCCTGTATCTTTGCCAAGAAAACCAAATGGGGTCACAGAGAGTTGGACAGGATGAAAAGGACTGAACAGCAACAACAAGGATAGCATATAGTGTATGCTTTTCTACCCCTTAACAATTGCTTGCTAACCTATCTAATAGATACAATATGTGAGCTCTAATATGTGAGTCTTGAACAAAAAACTGTGAGTCAATATCAACTTATTTATTGTACCTATAGCATGCTTTAGAATCTGGGGAATGACTTAGGAGATTTGAGTTAAATCAGAAATTCAGGCCATGAGAAAATTTCAGCATCTTTGTTCTTTATTTTTGCCATGAAGCCTATTAGGAGCTGATGGTTGCCTGTGCAAGTGATGGTCTCCTGGGCTGTGCCAAAGTGTCTTAGAGCCTAAATATGGCCATGAAGAGCTGTCTTCTACCTTTATGAAGAGAACAGTAATAGAGTTAGTAATAAGGTGAGACATGCTCTCTTTTCCTTTCCTTTTCTTCGTCCTTTATTTCCTCTCATTCTATTTCAAGGATTGAATATTCCAAGTTATGGTTCTGGGAGTGAAGGTAACAGATAAGAAACACTCCTGCTTCCCCAACAACAACAATCAAATACTGGAAAGCAAGGACAATGAACTAACTTATCAGAGATGGTGCCATTCCTGTCTGAAAAGTGAAAGCTAGAAAGCCATTTTTATCTGCCTTATGTGATGCAATGGGGCAGCTAAGTGGCATAGTGGACAGAGCATTGGGCTTAGAATTAGGAAGACTCATTTTCTTGAGTTCAAATCTGGTTTCAGAGACTTACTAACTGCATGACCCTGGGAAGTCACTTATCCCTATTTGCCTCAATTTCCTTATCCATAAAATGAGCTGGAGAAGAAAATGGCAAACTATTCCAGTATCTTTGCCAAGGAAACCACACATTGGGTCACAAAGAGTCAGACATGACTGAAAAAAAAAAGACTGAACATGAATGAGATGCAATGGAAAGGACACTAGCACTAGAGTCAGAGAACTTGGTTTCAGATACTGTCTTTGATGCCTACTACCTATGTGTCCTTGGGCAAGTCACTTAAAGATCCGCTTCTTGGGCCTCAGTTACATCATGTGTAAAATGAGGGCATTAGACTAGATGGCCTTTGAAATCCCTTCTGGCTCTACCTTCAAGTGAGAGAGAACAGAGAGAAAAATAAAGAAGGCATGGAAAGACTTAACAAGATCTGGTGCAAAGTTAAGTAAGTAAAACCAAGAAAACAATGTGTACAATGACTATAATGAAACTGGGAAGAACCACAACATAACAATAGAAATTAAATGTCGGGAAATTATAATGACCAGCTCCATTCCAAAGAAGGGATATGAGAACGTACCGCCTCTACTTCTTTGTAGAGGTGGACTATGAATATGGACTGCTGCATACAAAGTCAGGTTTTTTTATGTGTTGGTTAATGTGCTGAATTATATTTTCTCTTTTTCATTCTTCATTAAAAGATAGATCTCTTTGGAGTTATTAGGGGGAAGGCATATACTGGGAAATAGTAAAATAGAAAATAATTCTAAAATGTGTAAAATAAAATAAAAATGAAATAAGGTCATAAAATAACAAAAGATGTCAATAAAATGTTATTTTTTTAAAAGCACCAGAAAGTTAAGATACTACAAATAGTATAATGTCATTAAAAACAAGGGAAGAGGGAGGAGTCAAGGATGGAGTAGTCAATGACATGAAGATCAACAAGTAAGAACAAGGAAAATGATGACTAAGAAAAGGTCATTAGATTTTGTGATTAGCATGTTGTTGGTGACCTCGGAGGGTACAGTTTCAATAGAATGATGAGGGTAGAAGAAGAAAGTAGGTGGTGAAGCTTGGCAATAAGCACAGACCATGCTTTCCAAAATGTTGGCAGTGCAATTCATCTTTATCTTTATCCAATCTCCCATTGAAATCAGGGTGTGTGTTGGGCCAGAGGCCAGCCTGTATAATCAGGCCCAAACCTGGAGTAAATAAATGAGCTTAGAATATGCTTTGATATCAAATTGGCACATGAATTATATGCAGAAAAAGAAGATATTTTGGAACTCTAGAATTCTAAATTCCACGTGACCAATTCCCAAAAGGTTTTGTACGTGATGAAACAATTGTGCTGCCAAGAAAACATCAAAGTTCTATCAAGCTTAATTATGTAAAATCTGTCTGTAAATGAAATCACTTCTGTGCTGGGTGAGGCCTACCCAGGCACTAATTGAATATGACAGCTGTATAACCAACAAGACCTCACTTGCCTTCAGTTTTTTTTGAAAGGTAAGTGTGCCTACCCCTCATCAGCCACTAGCAGGTTCTTCAACACACTGGAATCCTTTGTGCAGAGTCGTATTGGGGACATTGGTGATACTAAGGCCGCCATTTTACATGGGCCATTTTGCCTTTTCCCTCCAAGTGTCCCCAGTCAATTCATGTTAAGCCATTTGTCTTTTTAAAAATTCAATAATATATTACAGCTCAGAGCAAATAGATAGAGTCAGAAAAGAAACGAGTGCTAGATATGTAGATTTGGGAGTCGTTTGTATAGAGATTACAAATGAGCCCATAGGAGCTGATGAGATCAATAAGAGAGAGTATAGAAAGAGGAGAGGGCTCAGGACAGGACCCTGGAATAAAACCAGGAGTAGGAGGTTAAGACACTTATTAAGCAGTGAGGTGGCTCATTGAGTAGAATGCTGGACCTGGAGCCAGGACAACTTGAGTTCAAATCCAGCCTTGGTTATTTACTTGTTGTGTGACCTGAGACAAATCCCTTAATACTTATCTGATTCATTTTTCTCATCTGCAAAATGGGGATAATAATAGCACCTTATCTCCTAGGATTGTTGTGAGGATCAAATGAGATAATATTTGTAAAGCCATTTGCAAACCTTAAAGCACTATTTAAATAAAAGATGTTATTAGGTTGATGATGATACTTCAAAGAAGACCAAAGAGTGATCCAACATGTAGAAGAGAGAGTTGTTGAAATTCAGAAAGGACAAAGTATTTCAGAGAGGAAGGTATCCAACAGTATGAAAAACTGCAGAGAAGTCAAGAAGTCAAGAAGGACAGAGAAAAGACCAATGGGTTTAGCATCTAAGAGATTACTCACAACCTTGGCGAGATCAATTGTAGTCCAATAGTGGGATTGGAGGCTATATTTCAATGGATTTAAAAATGAAGAAGAGATAAGGAAATGAAGTCAGAGTGTATATACACACACCATACATCTCTTCACTGTCCTTTGGGGTGAACTTCAATTTGAATTCTCCAGAGAATGTGGCATGAAAGTTGACATTAACAAACTATGTAACTGAAAAAGGAGGTGGGCCAGGCATGTAGAGAGAGAAAAAGCCTGTAGACAGTGAAATGAGCTGACTTTTTCCAAGAGTTTGGCTGTAAAAGGGATGAAAGATATGGGACAATAGCTTCAGAGGCTGGAAGGGTCAATATGAGGAGTTTGTTTTGTTTTATTTTTAAGGAAAGAAGTGATCTGGGTATTTTTAAGTAGCAAGAAAGAAATCATTGGATAAAGAGAGATTGAAGACTTTAAAGACAGGGTAAATTATTTGAGGGGACAAATTCCAGGAGGTGATGGGAGTTGATGGGTTCACAAATAGTAGCAGAATTACTGGCCTTGGCTAAGAGAATGTATGGAAGCAGTTAGATGGCTTAGTGGATACAGCACTGTGCCTGGAGTCAGGAAAACCTGTGTTCAAATCTGGCCTCAGACACTTACTAGCTGTGTGACCCTGGGCAAGTCATTTAACCTCTGTTTGCCTTAATCTACAGGAGAAGGAAATGGCAAACTACTCCAGCATTTTTGCCAAGAAAACCCCGTGGACAATATTGACATGCGATGGTCCATGGGGTCAGTCAACACAATTAAACAATAGGAGATGGAATACTTCTGGTGACTGGAGCAAAGGAAAATTAAATGGAGGGAAGGATAATGTTGAGGTGATTTGAGGTTTAAAATTGAAGAAAAGTGGGAGTTCTTGACAGATAATCTATTTTCTGTGAAGCATGATTCTTGATCCTCTACCAAGAGAAAAAGTGGTTTAGGTGGTTTCAGGAAAAAAGAGAAATTTTGAAAAAGAGACTGGGAGGAATGGAATAGAATCAAGGAGGGGTAATCTGCGGCCTTGAGGCCACATGTGGCCTTCTAGGTCCTTGAGTGCGGCCTCTTGACTGAGTGCAAATTTTACAAAAAAAAATCCTTTTATTAAGGAGATTTGTTCTGTGAATTTTGGATTCAGTCAAAGGGCTGCACTTGAGGACTTAGAGGGCCACACGTTCCCCATCCCTGGCAATAGGAAGAGAAAAGTAGTGCTCAACAGGAGATAAGAATGTGGATGATGAGGGTAACCCAGAATTGAGTTTTGGGAAGTGATGGGGCAATAGGAAATGGGAAGATTATTCTAGGGACAATATAAAATTATCTAGAGGATTTGAATAGTCTTCCTAACTCCAGGTTTGGTGCCCCATTCACTATACCATGTTGCTACTCAAGGGACCTCAGAGGTCATTTAATTTAACCCCCTCACTATAAAGAGCATGAAACAACCCAGAGAGGCCAAGACTTACCCAAAGTCACATGAGCAGTTTGATCTGGAAATCAAACCTATATCCTCTGATTCCAAATGTGATGGTCTTGCCACTGTACCAGGCTGCTTCCCATTGCTTAACAGATAGGCCAGGGTATTTGAGAAGATATTGCCATGTATATTAAAGTTCTAAAGCATCTGGGCAAATGTTGAAATGGAGTATAAGTCTGCAGATCAGATGCTAAAGTCTTTGAGAAAGAGGGAGGGAGAATGATCTGGGGCTTATAAATAAGAGAAACCAGAATCTGGAGAACATGGTAAGGAGACATAAAGGGAATCTGAAAAGAGAAGAGATTGCAGTAATAGGAGAGTCTGGAAATGGTAGTAAGGAACAAAGAGTATATGTTTATTCCCATTTCTGGCTCTGTGTACTAGGGAGGAAGAAAGGAAGATCCATCTAGTACTGCGGGTACCCAGGGATATATTGACTTTTGGGGAAGCTAGGTTTCAATGAGTGCTAGAAGATGAGATGAATGTGAAAGGAAGAGATCTAATATGAATGGTAGTTTCTTAACAATATAATGAAGAGGGAATGGATTTCAGAGGGCACAATGGAAGGAATGGATAGATCAAGATAGAAACACTAGAGGGTGGAAGTAAATGTGAATGAGGGATTGAGGAGCGGTATAAGGAGAGGAGATTTTGAATAAATAACTGTTGAATTTCAGTGATCCAAAAAGGACAAGGAGAGTACTTGCTAGCCATAGGACAATAGATTGTCTCACAATTCCTAGACCCCAGCTACAATGTTGACTTGATTTTCACCCACTATTGAGAGCTGAGGTACACTGAGGTTGTGATCTGAGCTGATACTAGGTAGCTGATTGCCACCAAGCTCTTGCCACCATGCTACCAAGAGGCTTGGTGTCTGGGCTGCCACTAATTATAGAAGGCTGAGGCATAGTGGATCAGCACTTGCCCAAGATTTACATGTGGACGGACTGCTTCAGTGCCTTTGCGTTTAAAAAAATAATTTATTATCTCCTTCGGGGACTTAGATCCTGGCTTTTAATTTTTGATGCTGTTTTCTCAATTCTTAGATATTGTTATATGAACTTTTTAGCTTGGTATCTTGGGATCCTAGTTCTTGGTGCTCACCCCCATGGGTTTAGAAAAAGACTTTGCATGGATCTCATTTGACACCCATTGACCTGAAAAAGTCTCAGTACTAGCTTATGATCTCCTATGTCAGTGGTGGTGAGAGACCCAGTATGCTCTGGATAATTGCTTCAGACATAATTTCCTGCACTACCAGTCTCCCCTTACTTTCTCCTCCCATCATGTTGCCCAGTTACCTCATTTTGCTTGTGTTACTCAAGTTCTCGTTGCCTTAGCTTGCCATTGTTATTGGATTTTATCAGCAAGTTCTGCTGCCTAGTTACTCTGGTCCCATTCCAGATTACTAAGAAGCCCTTGTTCTACAGTCACTGAATTTGATATCACTGACTTTTTTTTAAACCTATAGCAGGCTCCATACTCTGTTTCACTTTGTTTGTCATCTGATTATTTTTTGCTTATAGTCAGGTTCATTTTTTAATTGCCCCCCTCTGTGACCTCAGCCAAATAGCTAGTCTTATATTTCTCCTTAAAGTTGTCCATGGAACTTTAAAACATAAGAAACATAGGATTGTAAGATGATATATTTAGAGCTGGAAGGAACCTAAGAGGTCATTGAATCTAACCTCCTTTTACAGATGAGGAAATTGGAATTACATGATGTAACATGGTATAAATTATACGTGGTATTGCTCTAGTACTTTTGGTCTGGTATTCTCTGTCTGGAGCTCATTATACCCCTATAACTTCAATAGAATAATAGAACATTGGAGTTGGGATGGGCATTAGAAGCCATCAAGTACAACCCCCTCATCTGACAGAAGAAGAAACTGAGGTAGATAGGATATAAATTATATTTACCATTGTGATGGTACTTCTGACCTAGTATCATAGTCAGTTCTCTGTCTAAAGCTTATGATCACCAAAAACTTTTCATAGAGTCATAAAATATTACATCTAGAAGGAACCTTTGGTCATTTAATGATAAAAGGATTTAGAGCTGTAAGAGAACTCTAGAAATTTTCTAGGCCAACCTCTTCACTTTATAGATGAGGAAAGTGAAGCCTAGGGTGGTTAAATGATTTGCCTAGGGTCACAAAGCTATTTCATGGTAAAGTCAGGACTAGAAATCAAGTCTTCTGATATTTAAAGTAGTGTTCTTTCCATTATGCCATATTATCTCTTCCCCCCAAAACACCAATTTTCTGTTCAGTGAACATTGACAGTATAGGGATCATAATCCCCAAAATTAGAAAGCCAAGGTCTCCTACGTTGTGGCAGGTGTGTAAATTATTGCTTTTATATTCAAGTGGAGGTAAAGCTGAGAGAGAGAGAAAGACAGAGAGAGAGAGAGAGCAAGAACAAGAAGAAGAGAAGAGAAGAGACAGAGGAAGGGAGAGAGAGAGAAAGAGAGAGAGAGAGAGAGAGAGAGAGAGAGAGAGAGAGAGAACATTCCTCCTCCATTCTGTCTCTCCTTTCTTCCGTTAGTGATTTCTTCCCAGGGTCTCCATTTTGGGGAAGGATCCAAGCAGACCTTCATTCCCTTCCTTCTTTGCTTCTGCTTTTCTGGATTTGGACACTATACCCCAAAGTAAATATCCCCCTACCCACTTTTTATCTATCTTTTGTATGTTGTCCTCCCTCATTAGAATATAAGTTCCCTGATCTTTTTGCTTGTATTTGTATCTCCAGCACAGTGTCTGACACAAGGTAAACAATAAATGCTTGTTGCCTTACCTTGCTTTGCTTTATTTTCTTTCTCAAGGATGAAGACTCAAGGCTTTAGTTCTCAAGACTTTGGAAGTAGCTACATCTTGTAGAAAGGGTGAGGACTCCAGTATAAAATATAATAAAGAACTTGCAAAGGAAGGAACATTTAATCAAAGAATAGAAGTTAAACAAAGAGACTCTTGAAAATTGTTCCTTTAGAGGAAATTATATTGAATAGTTTTCCTTTCACCTTTGTTCCAGTTCTTTGGAAAATCAGATCTGTTTGCCAATGAGGTAATGTGGTTTATACTGTGCTATTAAAAAAAAAGTAGGGTTTTTTTTGTATTAACATAAATTGAACATTTTAAATAGAATACATTCATACAGAGTCTGTAAATTTCAGGTTTAATATATTGTGCAAAGGGGAAGCTGAGTTTTCTAGGAAAATTTAGAATTAAAAAGGAAGTTGATTCCTTTTAAAATAATACTAATTCTTTCACAATTCTCTGACCTAGTTCTTATTCTGAACCAAAATCTATGTCTCTGTAGTTTTAGTTCTGCCCTCTGGAGCCACTCAAAAGAAGTCTAAACCTTCTTCAACATGGCAGCCCTTCAAATATATGAAGACAAGCTAGAGTTTGCTGCCCTCTACTCTCTTTATAATCTTTTCTTCTCTAGTGTATGCTGTGCTCCAGTCAAACTGAACTAATAACTGCTTCATGAATTCCATTTTCTAATCTCTTGCCTTTATGTCTTTGCACAAGCTGTCTCCCATGCCTAGAATGCTCTACCCACTTCCTCCATCTCCTGGAATCTCTTTATCCCTCAATCAGCTCAAATGCCACTTCCTACATAGGACTCTTCCTAATTCTCTCATTTTTTAGTGTTCACCTCCCTAAAACTATTTTGTATTTATTTTGTATGTTTCCTCATCTTTAAAATGAAGGGACTGGACTAGGTGATTTTTCAGGTCACTTTTAGCTCTAAACCTATATGTTTTTCATTTACTGATTAGTATATATGTTGTTTCCCAACAGTAGAATGTAAGCTCCTTGAGGGAAAGAACTATGTCACTTTTGTCTGTGTCTTCAGCAACTAGCTTAGTACTTTATACATAGCAGGTGATTAATAAATGTTTGCTGAATTAAGTCAAATTGAATGGGTAAGCTGAGACTAGAATTAAGGAGATGAGGATAGGAAATTTAGAGAACTTTCAATGATCTTATACTATTACTTATTATGAAAAAGCCCATCCCTTTGACACTAGCATTTTAATAGTGACACTATATAGCTCCAAAACCTAAAATACTACTATCTCAAGAATTAACATTAATGTAAATAACCCAAGAAGCAATGGAAAGATACTTTATGGGTTTAAGTAACTGCAGAATGTTATTAATGATGACAAGAATATGTAAAGGAAATTATCGAGTATGTGTATGACTAGAAAAGAAGGTGAACTGATCATGCAGGAAACTGGAGGAAAAAAACAAACAGACTGTCCAAGGTATATGTTGGTGTTGTTATCTAACTTTGGGTTCCAGCTTGGAGCATTTACATAAAGCTCTTCTCACTGGTGAAGAGAATGATTACTCAATGCTGCTTTCCACTGTGAGTGGTTAAGGGAAGAGTTTGGGGAGGTGATGAAAAAGCTTCTAACTTAAGAATAGAGTCATATGGTGCCAGACTCTGGGGAGGGGGGAGAGAAAGAGACAGAGACAGAGAGAGAGACAGAGAGAGAGACAGAAACAGAGAGGGACAGAGACAGAGAAAAACAGCTTTGGTAAAGAAAATATGGGGCCTTGACATGTCCCCTGTGTCCAACTTGTATCCCTACAGACTTCAGGGAATTTCCCTTAGAATCTCTCTCTCTCTCTCTCTCCCTCTCTCTCTCTCTCTCTCTCTCTCTCTCTCTCACTCTCTCTCTCTCCCACTCTCTCCCCTTCTCTCTCATCACCGCTTAATCGGAGACTGAATTAAAGGAGAGAATGGGCATATGATGAAAACCTCATAAGAATATTGCTATGTCAAATGATTATAAAATATAGAATAAGCAAAAAGCAGAAGTCAAAGTGAATGGTCTCAATTTTCTCAGCGTATTATGAGGCAGAGTCTCCTGCTAAGAAGGAGAGGAAGTATGGAATAGTTGAGGAGCTAAGGTGCAGTAAGGGCTTCATTGAGATTAGATGACATACATGGCTAATAACACACAATGCATGATGTATAATTGACATCCTATTGCTTGCCTTCTCACAGAGTAGGGGAACGGCAGCAAAGAGGGAGAGAATCTGGAAATTAAAAAAATGTTTAAATTAATGTTAAACTTTTCACATGAAATTGGTAAATATTTAACAAAATAAATTCAAAAATTAAAAAAAAATTAGATGGTATTGTTTTATGGTGGAGCCAAAGTCATGTGAATTCCTTCAGCAACTGTGTTAATTCAAAATATTACACATTCACATCTTCTCAGGTATGACTATGTTTCAATGTGCACCAGTGGATGGAATTCCCATATTAATAAGATTGCAGAACCATTAAAATATCAAGTTTGAAGACATTGGAGGACATTCTAGAAGAAATATCCAACAGATAATTGGAGATGTGAATCTGGAGCTCAGAAAAGCAATCAGATCTAATGATATAGGGAATAGTCAGCATAAAGGAGATAGTTGAAGCCGTGAGAGTAGATGAAGACCTTATTCTTCCTCACCGTCACCTCTTTGTATTTCTGACTTCATTTGAGGCTTGGGTACTACATCCTACATAGGGGTAGAGAGGCAATGTGGTAGCATGGTAAGAGCTCTTGCTTTGGAGTCAGAGAGGACCTGGGTTCTAATCCTACTCTTTTGTTCTAATCCTACTTCTGATCATTGTAAGCTGTGCAAACCTTGGTAAGCCATTTAAGCTGTTCAAGCCTCAGTTTCTTCATTTGTATAATGAGGATAATAACACCATTTCACAGGATTGTTGGGAAGATCATATGTGCAAAGCGTAAAGTATTTTGTTAGCTTCAAAGTGATAAATAAATGTTCATTATTATGCAAACAGACCCTCTCCACTGCAGTTGACTGTGTTCTCCAATGGCCCATATCCCTCGGTATTTACTTTTCTACACAGATGGAACCCCCCCCCCCGTAAATGGAAGCTCCTTGAGAGCTAGTACTTTCATTTTTGTATTTTCAATGCCTTCTGTGTTGTAGATCCTTAATAAATGTTTGTCAAATTGAATTTAACTGAACTGCATTGAGAGGATAGAATTTGGGAGGCTGCTAGTTACCATTTCCCAATGTGAGAAGGTTTGGAGACAGTCATGTTTAAGGACAAATATGTAGTTAGCATTCTCATTCTGAGAAACATACTAGTTTGGGTCTCCTTGTTCCAACAAGGTTAAATAGAAGGAAAAATTAATTTGTTATTGAGTAAGAGACAACACCAGAAATACTGAGAACTTCTGTGATAAATGAAAAGAGAGATAAGAAAAAAAATAAGCCATCAACCTCTCATGTCAGAAAGCATATACTGCAAAGGTAGAAAAATACTGACTGTAAAACTCAAAAGATCTCAGTGGATAGAGCTCTGGGCTGGAGTCAGGAAGACTCATCTTTGTGAGTTCAAATCCAGCCTTAGACATTTACTAGCTGTGTGACCCTGGGCAAGTCACTTAACCCTGTTCACCTCAGTTTCCTCATCTGTAAAATAATCTGGAGAAGGAAAAGGCTAACCACTCTAGTGTCTTTGCTAAGAAAGCTCTAAATGAGGTCATTGAAGAGTTGGAAATAAACCAAAATAACCAAAATGGCTGAACAACAACAACAAAAACCAAAAATTGCCCAAAAGCTAAAATCTTCACTCCCCTAATCTTTGGAAGACTCTGGAGGAAGCAGAAAAAAAGGAGGATTTGGGGGAAGCTAGGTGGTTCAGTGGAGACAACACCTGCCCTGGAGTCAGGAGGACCTGAGTTCAAATCAGATTGTAGACACTTGACACTTACTAGCTGGCCAAGTCACTTAACACCAATTGCCTAGCCAAACAAAAAAAAAAAAAAAAGGATTTGCAGTAAGTACTGAATAATAATTACAGTAAACATTTAAGATAATTTTCAGAACCTACACTTGGCATGCATGTGATATCATAGATAGAAAACTGGACTTAGAGTCAGGAAGACCTGAGTTCAAATCCTGTCTTAGACACTTACTAGCTGTGTGACTCTGGATAAGGTATTTAGCATCTCTGAGCCTTAGTTTCCCCAGTTAAAAATGGGGATAATAATAACACCTACCTTCCAAGGTTGTTGTGAGAATAAACAAGTTAATATATCTTTGCAAACCTTAAAGCTCTGTATAAATGTTACTGCCGCTGTGAAAGGCATCGCGGTAGATGCTGGGGATACAAAGCCAAAATAAAGCCCATGGCCATGTGAATTTAGAGAAGGGAAAGGATGCCACTTTCCCTGCATGACCCTAGACAAGTCAGTTAACTTCTGTCAGCCTCAGTTTCCTCATCTATAAAATAAGAGTAATATTAGTACCTAATTCACAAGGTTGTTGATAAAATCCCAATTTATGGAAGGACATGGATGAGAATTGCAAGAATAGGCAGGTATGGGTGGGTAGTCATTGGAGGAAACATAAATGTCAATGAGGGAACAGATCCATTTGAGCATTTGGTGTTTAAAGTACCCAGAATGATACATTTCTGAGTCCTGAGAATAATGGGTTTCAAATCCCTCATATATGGAACTTTCTGGTTTAGTGAATATAGCAGAAAGACCTGGATTCCAACCCCATCTGAGACACTTAAGAGCTGTATGACCTTGGGCAAGTCACTTAACCTTTTGGGGCCTCAATTTCTTCATCTGTAAAATGAAGGGATTGGACTAAAAAAGCCACTAAGGTCCTTCTAGTTCTAGCTTTATGATCCTATTCTTTATGTCAATATGAATGTCCTGCAGGGATCAGGGGCAAGTTACAAAAAGAATTATACAAAACACTAGTAAAAATTAGCTATAAAATAGCATCTGTTTTGTGTAAGTTTAAAATATTGGGACAGTGGGAAGGAGAGTTGAAAGCACAATTCTGGTTATCTGTTCTAGGCTCTGTGAGGGCAGTGAGCATATCTTACCTAAACTTTCTATCTCTCCTAGTGTTCAGCACAGTGCTCTGTACATAGTAAGTAGGTGCTTAATCAAGATTTGTTAGATTTGCTCGTGATTTTTCTCCCTGGATTATGAGCAGGCCCCAATTCCCTACCCTAGAACCAATAAGGAGTGGAAACTTACCTCACCTTTCAGGCTTTGGGTAAAGATTATTACTAAGGAAATAAGAGACAGGCAGATGGGGAGTGGGGTTGGGGAAAGAGAGAGAGAGAGAGAGAGTGAGAGAGAGAGAGAATCTACCTCTGCCCACCACAAAAGTCTGCAATTCCTAGCTGCAAATCTACCTTGCCTCCCTGATGAGATCAGTCACAGCACAAAATCAAAAGAGACTTTCGTCAGCTCCCTAAGAAGAGAGTAGGTCTCTTCCTTCAACACATTCACAAAGCTCCTTGCCTGCTGGGAAATTTTCTTTGGCATTTTGTAAAAGTGTAGCATTCCAATGCTAGCATCACTAAGGATAGGTAGGGCCTGGATGAGATTTTGCAACAGTCCCCAAATAGGAGTTCTACATGTATACCAGATCAATCAGTCCATTCAATTCAACAAACATTTATTAGACACCTACTTTGAGCAAAAAAAAGACTATGCTAGGCATCAGGAATACAAAGATCTAAATGAAAAACTCTCAAGAGCTTACTTTTACTGGTTGTCTTTGCTGCTGAGCATCTATCAAAATGTTTATTTTCTTAATTTCAAAGGTCATAAAGACAGACAATCAAAAACCTGCTTAGCAACACAAGACTCAGTATCATCATTCTTTGACAAGTACTTTTTAATCCTACTTAATTAGGATTAATCTTATTTCCCACGGCTCCTGAAATAGAACTTTTCTTCCAACCATGTAGATTTCTCTCTTCTATCCCCAACCAGGTGATATCTATCACACAGTTATCATACTGCTTCTCATCTCTGAAAGCAGCTCATGCCATTCCCTTCATCTAGAATTTTCTTCCTCTGATGATCCACAGGCATTCTTTCTATGTCTTTCCTAGCCTTCAAAGCCCAGGTCAAATCTCACCATATTCGTGAAGCCTTTCCTCATTACTCTGCCATAGGAATCTCTGCCTTCTCCCACTGCACTTAGACTTAAACCCTCTATTTGAACATTTGATGTTAACACTGTCTTGTCTGAAAGATTGCTTCTTTGATCACATTCCTCCTCCAATCTTCAATTTCTCCTTATCTTTTGGCCCCTTTCCTGCTGCTATGAACATGCCCAGTTCTCCCCTATCCTTTGAAAATCATCACTAGATTCATTGATGCCCTCAAGCTATTGCTCAATGTCTCTATTCCCTTTCACAGCCAAACACTGAGAAAAATCTATCTATACTTATTACATCGACTTCCTCTTCTCTTAGTCCTTCTCATCCCTTTGCAATCTGGCTATCTAGCTCATCACTAAACTGAAACTGCTCTCTCCAAAATGACCAAGAATCTCATGGCTACCAGATCCAATAGCCTTTTCTCAGTCATCTTCCTTCCTGGCCTCTCTGCAGCATTGGACATTGTTGACCCTTTCTCCTCCTGGATACTCTCTCCTCTCTGGGATTTTATGATATTGCTTTCTCCTTGTCTCCCTTCCATCTATCTGGCAGTTACTCAGACTCCTTTGCTAGGTCATTCCCCCTGTCCAGCCCCTTCACTGTGAATATATCTGAAGACTACGTGTTAAGTCATCATTGTTCCTCTTTCTCTTTTCTCTCTCTCACTAAAATAATTATCTCCCATAATTTAGTTTAATTATTTATAATTTAATAATTATTTGATTTAATTATCAACTTTATCCAGATCCACATATCCAATTCTGATATCTCTCCTGAGCTCCAGTTGACCTGCATTACCAAATACCTGTGGACATTTCAAACAATGTTCCATAAGCATCTTAAATTCGAAATGTCTGCAACAAACTTACTGTCTTTTTCCCTAAACCCATTCCTCTTCCTAACATCCATATTTTAGTTTAGGGAATGGCCATCTTACTTATTTATCTTCACCCGTTGGCATCAACTTCAACTCTTCACATGATTTCAATCATTTGCCCAGTCTTGTAGATTTTACCTCCATAGCATATATTACACCCACTCTTTTTTTGTCACTCACACAGTGACAATCCTTTTATCACCTCTCACCAGAACTGTTGCAAGAGCCTCTCAACCTCCCTGTTTTCAGTTTTACCTCTCTCCAATCTATCTTCCATAAACCACTAAATTGATATTCCTAAATCATAGGTCAGACCATGTTATTTCCCCTGCTCAGAAGCTCCCTATTGGCTCTAAAAAAGAACGCAAACTCCTCTCTTTGACTTTTAAAGCCCTTCTCAAATTGTCTGTCTTATTTTTCCACACCGATTTCACATTACTCTCCTAGATGCATTCTTTATTCTATCCAAATTGGCCTACTTGCAGTTCCCCATAGAAAATATA
Source organism: Vombatus ursinus (assembly GCF_900497805.2). NCBI lineage: Eukaryota > Metazoa > Chordata > Mammalia > Diprotodontia > Vombatidae > Vombatus > Vombatus ursinus. The sequence continues at coordinate 37,691,558 of NW_020940360.1, forward strand.
TCTCTCGTGTCACAGACTGTTTCCTGTACCTCAAATGGACTCCCTCCTTTCCTTTATCTCTTAGAATTGCTAGTTCCCTTCAAAGATCAGCTCAGGTGTCTTCTCCTACCTGAGGCCTTTCCTGATGCCTCTATCTGTTATTGCCATTCCCACCAATTACTTTGCATTTGCCTTGTTTATGTAGTTTGTGTTTGTTTATCTGGGTACGTGTTATTTCTTCTGTTAGAATGTTAAGTCCCTGAAGACAAGAGCCACTTTGTTTTATTTTGTAGCCTCAGTTCCTAGAACACTATTTGGTATAAAGTAAGTAGATGCTGAATAAATATTCATTAAGCAATTGATTCAGGTCTCCTTTGCTCTCTCTTAACTTCACATTTTGTTTCCTCTGTTACAGTATAAGCTTCATGTAGGTTCTTGCATTATAGTTCCTTGTATAGCCCTCACAGCCTTGCATAATGTTAATCATGTACCCGAAAGGTTCAATCTGCACTTGTTTAATCACATATCCCTCCTTTCTTTGTCTTTTCCTCGCTTTCTATTGCATCTGGTAGTGGCTTTCCTAATCTTTTATGTCTTTCTTAAGAGAAAAATAACCAGACTAAATTAACCAAATTCAATCACACAAGCATTTCTTATACTCTTGCTATATGCCAGGCATTGTGCTAAGAGCTGAGAATACAAAGAAAGGCATAAATAGCTCCTGCCTGCCCTCAAGGAGCCCACACTCTAATGGGAAAGGCAACATGCTAAATCCCATTTTTTTTTTACTTCCATTTGTCCCTTAATTTATTTTTTCGACTATGGGTTAATAGCCCTTGATAGAAACAAATTCTCTACCCCTGGTCTCAGTCATAAAACTAGGTTTAATAAAACTGCAACAGTCTTAAAAGAAGATTCTACTTGTATAATAGAAAGCAAGGATCCAGCCTCCATCTGTTTGGAGGAAACATCATACCTTGAGTATACACATCACTTACTGCATAAGCCACAAGAGTTACTCATGTTAAAACGTGCTGCCCTATATTAGCTCCCTGTGTTTTTCTGATGCAATCTGAATAAGTGAGTGCAGATAATTAAAATGAGTGCTTGTTGACTTCAGAGCTCAGGTTATTTCTCCAAACTAACTCCAGATTAAACCCCCCTTGACTCTACCTGCTAATGTATGAGTTGCCAAGTATCATTGATTCTATTTCACAACCTCTCTCACATTTGTCCATTTTTCTTTATTCACACAGCCACAACCCTATTTCAAACATTGCTCACCTCTCAACTAGAATAATAACTTTCTTATTTGGTATACCTATTTGCTTCTCCAGTCCATTCTCCATATGGTCATTGAAATAATCTGTTTTAGGATCACACCTCTTTAGGTCAATTCTTTAGTGACCAGGTCACTCCTTTGCTCACAAACCTCCAGTAGCTCCCCATTGCCTACAGACTAACTCCTGGTTTCTTTACAGAGAGGAGGGAGATTGGAGGCAGGGAGATCAATTAAGTGACTATCATAATAGTTTAAGAGAGAGGTGATGGGGAACAGAATGAATGTAGTAGCTATGTAAGTGAAGAGAAGAGATGATGTGGAGGTGGAATTGACAAGGTTTGGCAGTTGATTATATATCACTAAATTGTTAGAGTTGAGGGCAAGGATGACTCCAAAGTTGAGCACCTAAGTAACAGGGTGGTGCCTTCAACAGAAACAGGAAAATTAGGAAGAAATATGGATTGAGAGGGAAAGGTAATGAGATCTGTTTTGGACACATTGAATTTGAGCTGTGTAAAAGGCATCTAGTTTGAAATGTATATAGTTGGTGATTCAAAATTAAAGAGAGATAAAGGCTGGATATTTAAACATGGGAATTCTATTAATTAAGATTATAAATTTATAAATAGGCAGCTAGGTGGGGCAGTAGATAGAGCTCTGGGCCTGGAGTCAGGAATATTCATCTTCCTGAGTTCAAATTCTATTTCAGATACTTATTAGCTGTACCCTGGGCAATTTAATCCTGTCTGCCTCAGTTCCCCGTCCGTAAAAAAAGAACTAGAGAAGGAAATGGCAAACCACTCCAGTATCTTTGCCAAGAAAACCCCAAATGAGCTCATGAAGAATTGGACACAACTGAAAAACAACTAAACAACATAAATTAAGATGATATTTCAATATGGTCACCAAGTAATAGAAGGAAATAGAGTCCAGGACAGAACCTTTGAGTACACCCTCAATTCAGGGGTGAGATATACATAATGATCTAGCAAAGGAGATTGAGAAAGAAAGGTCAGCCAGGTAGAAGAACTGAGAGAATAGTGCCATGAAAACTCAGAGAAAAGAGTATCCAGGAGGAAGGTGTAGTCAGCAATGTCAGATGCAGAAGAGATGTCAAGAAGGTTGAAGACAGAAAAAGTTGTTAGATTTAGCAATCAAGAGAACATGGGTAACATTGGAGTGAGGAGTCCCATTTGAGCTCAGGAGCCAGACTATGAAGAGTTGAGAAGCGAATGATAAAAGAAAGGAAATCAATGAGAATAAGTCAGCTTTTTCTAGGCATGTAGCTATGAAGAGGAGAGATCTAGGCTTGCCATATTCACTCTTCTTCCCACCTATTTTCCATTACTCCTTACTCCCTGATGGATGAGCTAGCTTGGATGAGAGGCAATGGAAGATCTTTGCTAGTGACCAGAGAGTGAATGGAAAAGCACCAAAGTCTAAAGCCATTCCAAGAAGGAGCTAATTCGCAGGTCCAGAGTTTCAAAGTCTTGATCTAATGATTGGCCCCACCAGATGGTGTGACTCAAACATCAGTTGGGGACTATGATGTGTTTTCTAGTCTCATTTTCCTGCAAAAGTAATGGCCTTGGGGAAACAGTCAAACCAAGCTTTGCCTTCCCTATGACTCCTTGGTTCAGAATAGCCTATGTATTATTTTGTAGTTGCCTGGATCTAGGTGAAGCTCAGGGCATGCAGCCTAATTATAGATATTTTATCAATGTCCGGCATATAGTAGGCACTTAACAAATGCTTGTTGATTGATGATATTTTTTTTCACCAGACCCATAATTTCATCAGTTCAGGAAGCTATCAGTGAACAACCTCCTTTACAAATGCAGATGAGCACCTTGCCTATAATGTGTAGTCCTAGAGTTGACTGGGGGCCTGAGAGGTTAAGGGACTTGTCCAGTGCCACATATCCAGCATGTGCTTGTGAAGGGACTTTAACTCAGGTCTTCTTGAGTCTTGTAGGCCAGTTTTCTATCCGCTATGAAATGTTCCTTCTCTGATTATGCGTTGTTTTATTGTTTTTATTGTTCCTATGCATATTGAAGATTAACACTGCAAAAAGGATTCTTTAGAGATTCCATTATAGTTCAGTACAAGGAATATTTATTAAATACCTTTTATTATAGGCAGACCTTGCTTACTGTGTTCAAAATGTGTTTCATTGTACAAAAATTAAACTTACAAAGCATTTCAAAAGCATGACCCACTGCATAAAGTGAGACATGCCCACACCTATGCATTATTATTCACTGTTCCATGTACCTCAGAGTTCTGAACTTGAAATTTTAATCTTGCATTGTCCTGATTCCTAAAGAACAGCTAACCACACACTATGGGCACAATGGTTTATACAAATGGCTTAGAAATTGCCCATTAATCAGCAACACCTATAGAATGATTGTTGTGTTCAGAACACTGCACCTGGTAAATAGAAAATAGAAGGCACTGACCAACTAAAGGCACCAAAGCAATCTGGAATTCTATGTTTCCTGTTCAGGAAAACACCGTGTCTTAATTAGTCTGTAGTATAAACAGCTCTTTAAACACTTCCTAAGAACCCTAATCAAGATAAAACAGTCAGTATGCTCTATGGCAGAAAACTTTTTATCTGTTCTAATGAGTGCGAAGTATTTATCCATTGACCTTGATCCTTGCTTTTTTCCTCCTTCTTTTCCTCCCTCCCAGCCCACAACAAAATATGAAAATTTTGTCAGTAATTGGAGAACCCTGATCTTTAAAGTTTACTCCAGTGCCCAGCAAGCAGGAAAATGCTTTGTGCTGCAATGGCCAGAATTTATGTTCCACTGGAATAGCCTTTGAGTACCCAGACTAATGGAAGGATATTTCTATATTATCTGCTTGCAAATGTGGGTTTCACACAATCACATGTTGCTGTTGTTTGTCCTTTGTTTTCAAAGAAGACCAATGACATCATGGAATGATGTCTTGACTTGTGCTTGAATTGGATTCCTGACATAAACACATAAAAAGACATGAGCTGATGACCCACATCAACATTAGACAACTATCCATCTTTAGGGCCTGGAAGCATTAGACAGAATGCTTCTTCCAGGCTTGCCTCTCCAAACAGTGTCTGGATCAGTCAATATGAATTTATTGGATTCATTTCAGATGGATTTTTGTTGGTAGGACCTTAACCAAGACAGGAAGGACCTGATGCTGAGTCTTGCCTATAACATCTTTCCATTCAAAGGATTAGTAGTAAGGGAGGGAGGTTGCCTTATATTGCATTGTGCCAAATCTCTAGAGGGAAAGCTTAGAGTTAAGCCTGAATACCAACCAGCAGAACTGTAAGCATTCTGCTCATGCCATATATGAACCTAAAATTCAGGGTCCCCTCCAGTAACACACATGGACATTTATAAGATTGGTAACAAATATCTTCATAGTCACACAAGCCTCTCTAATTATATTTGTTTTTCATCAGCTTTATATTCCTCTGTGAGTGGGACCAACAAATCATTCAATCTGCCATGCATATTGAATATAAGCACCTTGATTGGTGATTGATTGCACTTCCATATTCATGCCGTTCAGATTCAATGTGTGAGAGGCAGGGTGGTACTATGAAAGGGGCAAAGGATTTAGAGTCAGGACCTGTGTTCAAATCCCACCTATCCCATTCCAATCAATAATCTTTCATTCACAGCTATTATATGCTAGTCATTGTGATGGGTGCTGGAAAAACAAATACAGAAGTGAGACAACCCCTTCCTTGGAAGGGCTTCAGCTTTCTAGGCCTCTGAGGAAATGCACTAGCTATCAAGAGACTGATAAAGGCCTATGCAGAAGGTAGTATTTGAGCTGTCTTGAAGCCAGGGAGATTAAGAGGTGGAGATAAGGTGGGGAGAGAGTTTTCCAGGAATGGGGTACAGTTAGTTTAAAGACATAGAGTTGGAAGATGGCACGTCAGAGTTAAGGAACAAGAGGAAATCCAGTGTATCTGGTTCATAAAGTATGTAAAGGGGAGTAAAGTTTATGACTGGAAGGGTAGGAAATGGTCAGGTTGTGAAGGGCTTTAAACAGCAAACTGAGGATTTTATATTCTGTCCTGTAGATAATAGGGATTCCCTGCAGTTTATTGAGCTGTGAGGTAACATAGTTAGAACTACACTTTAGGAAAATCATTTTGGCAACTGAATGGAGGATAGATTGGACTGGGGAGAGACATGATACAAAGGAACCAACCAGAAGGCTTTCGAAATAGTTACAGGCATGAGGTGATAAAGGTTTGAGCTAAAGTAGTGGCTGTGTGTGTGTGTGTGTGTGTGTGTGTGTGTGTGTGTGTGTATGTGTAGAAAAGGATCCATATGCAGGAAATGTTGTGAAGGTAGAAATGACAAGACTTAACATGGAAATATGAGTGAGTACAAGTGAAGAGTTATGGATATCCCCAAGGTTGTGAACCTGGTTGACTGGGAGGATAGTGGTACCCTCTTGTAATAAGGGAATTGAGAAGAGGTGGGGCTTGTGAAAAAAAGATAATGAATTCTGTCTTGGGCATGTTGAGTTTGAGATGCCTTTGGGACATCCAGATTGAGATGTTCAAGATCAGTTGTGATGTGGGACTGAAGTTCAGGAGAGAGGAAACTGATAGATCTGTGAATCATCTGCATAGAGATAATAATTGAACTCATGGAAGCTAATGAGAAAACCAATCAAGATAAAATGAACTCAGTTTATATTAGTTTGTATATGAGTCAGTTTATAGTCTATCATAGAGAAGAGAAAAAAGCTCAAGAAGGACCCTTTGACACACCCAAGGTTAGTGGGCACAGCTTGGATCTGGATCTAGTAAAGGACATCACAGAGAATATTTAGTCAGGTAGGAGGAGAAGGAAGACAGCTAAGTGGCACAGTAGATAGAATGCTGGGCTTGAGGTCAGAGAGACTTATCTTCCTGAGTTCAAATTTGGCCTCAGACACTTAGTAGCTGTATGATTCTGGGCAAGTTACTTAGCTCTGTTTGTCTCAGTCTCCTCATCTGTAAAATGAGCTGGAGAAGGAAATGGCAAACCACTCCAGTATCTTTGCCAAGAAAACCCCAAAAGGGATCACAAAGAGTCAGACATGACTGAAAGTGGTTAAACACCAAAGGAGAAATACTAGGAGAAAATGGTGTCAGAAAAACCTGGAGAGAAGAATGTATCCAAGGACAAGATGGTGATCAATAATGGTAAAGGTTTCAGAGAAGTCAAGAAGGACAAGGATAGATAAAACCTATTGTATTTGGCAATTAAGAGATCATTGGTAACTTTGGAGAGGGCAGTTTCAATTATAGCAAATGAGAATAGACATAGTGGAGACAGCTAGTGTAGATGGCTTTTTCAAGGTTTAGCCTTAAAGACAGCTAGTTATAGGAGTAGAAATGGTCATATCAGGTGCAGCCCTTTGACTGAATCCAAACTTCGCAGAACAAATACTCTCAATAGAAGGATTTGTTCTGTAAAACTTAAACTCAGTCAAAAGGCTGTACCCAAGGACCTACAATGCCACAAGAGGTTCCCCACCCTTGGGTCATATCAAATGAAAGATTTTTTAAAAGATAGAGGAGACATGGGTGTGTTTTACATAGCAAGGAAAGGACTAGAAGATAAGGAAATATTGGAGATTAGTGGGTATGATAGTGGGGGTTATCTACTAGAAAGGATAGGATGGAATGGGATCAAGGATATATGTAAAGGGGTTTTCTTTGGCAAGGAAAAGGACCGTCTGTTTATTTGGGACAGAAGTAAAAGGAGACAAAGTAGAGGAAGATGTCTGATTGATGAAAGATGAAGAGAAAGGCAGAGGGAACTCTCAGCAAATGACTTATGGAGAGTGGGTGAAGATTAGTTATTTTGGCATCTTAACTGCAGAACTGGCAACCATTGATAAGGGGTAGGGGAAGATGGGCAGCATGAGGGTTAGGGCATGAGAAAGTTTGCTTCCTCTAGCGGAACCTAAATGAATGTAATCCTTAAGAGTTAGATTATTTTTTTCTACATTGTGACTCACTAGTTTTTCATTGAGATGTTTATCAAATGCAGCTCTAGGTGCCATGCCCCAGTAAAGACATATGTTCTTGTTTGTTTCTTAAATATTATGTCATAAACCATCTAACAGAGGCCCATAAGCATCTTTGCACTCAGCAATATCTATATATGCCCATCACCTAAAAACACCCTCCAACATGTCTAGATGCCTATTCTTTGTTCTTGCTGATGGGTTTGGGTCTGGACCTGTGATTTCACTGGTGCAGGGAAGCCCCAGATAAGGAAACTCCCTCTGCCAACACAGATGAGCACCTGCTTTGCAGCTTGTATTCTTAGAGACTTGCCAAGAGGTACTGATGAGTTAAGTGACTTGGTCAGGGTTACACAGCCAGTATATTCAAAAGATGAGACTTGAACCCAGGTTGTGCAGATTCCAAGGCCTGCCCTTTATCTACTAGGTCATACTACCTGCCTGAAATATAAGACAGTAGTGGAAATTCCAGAAAATAGAGGATATAGAAAAAAAAATAAGGATATAACAAGAATTTAGGAATTTCATGAAATGTGAGTTGTGTTAACTTTTTTGAGTGGGTAAATGTTTCTTTCCAGGACTAGAATTACCTTTGTGGAAAGATAGTAAGAAAATAAAAATTAATGAAACACCCAACATTTCAACACTGCCAAGTTTTGAACCAGCCAAGTATTCAAACAATCACCAATAGGAACAATAGCCAAGAAAGAACTAGCCTGAAAGTCCCAATTTAGAGCTGGAAGAGTCCTTAAAGATCACCTAGTTTGATTTTTTTATTTTATAGATAGGAAACTAAGGCATAAAGAGGTGAAGTGACTTTCCCAAGGTCATATACCTAATGCATCAGTTTGGTCTAGTGGAACAAATGCTGGACTGGAAATCAGGTTGACCTGAGTTCAAATCCTACCAGCAACACCTACTACCTTTGAGACCTTAGGCATCTGTCAAACTTTTCTATGTCTTAATTTGTTCTCCTTTAAAATAGGATAATAATACCCTTGTAGAGATGTTGTAGGGCTGAGATGAAATAATCTAGCACCTTGTGTATGATAAAGTATTAGCTAAATGTCAGTTATTATTAGTAACAGAACTGGGATTCTATGATATTTTGCTGAACTTAGAAGAATGGAAAGGGGAAGAAGAGGAGAGAATGGAGAGGAAGGAAGGATGGGGAAATTTTATCTCAAGTGTTTGGCATATGCCAATAAAAGTTTATACAAAGAGGAATAGGTAGAAGGAAGCAATGGAAACCTGAACCTCATCCTCATCTGAACCGTACAAAGGCAGGAAAAATACACATACATACACCCAGAGTTGTATACAGAAATACATTTTATTAAGCAGTGAGACAGGTGGGAAAGGAGAGAAGGAAGGGGAGGAAAGAAGGAGGATAGATTAAGATTAAGGGGAGGAATGGTTCTAAGCAAAGCAAACTCTAAACATGTACAAAAGTATTTATAACAGCTTTTTTGCAATGGCAAAGAGTTGAATGCAGAGGGAGTACCCACCAATTAGGGAATGATGGAACAAGTTATAGTATATGAACATGCTAGAATATTATTGATTATAGGAAATTGTGAAGGAGATAGTTTCAAAGAAATCTGGGAACACTTGTTTGCAGAATAAGGTGCAGAATGAGGTAAATAGAATGGGGAGAATGGTTTATACAGTGACAACAATATTATAAAGAAAAAACTTTGAAAAACTTAGAAACATTGATCAACAGAATTACCAAACATTGTTCTAGAGATATTATAATGAAACACAGCTCCTGACAAAAAGTGATGGATTTGTGCAGATTGAGACATGCTTTTATACACGACCAATATGGGAATTTATTTTTCTTGATTATACACATTTATAACAGGAGTTTTGTTTTTCTTTCTTAGTGGGGTGGGGCAAGATGGAAGGGAGAGAGAAAATTTTTGGAGATTAAAAAATAAAATTGAATTTAAAAAAGCTTAATGTAATGAGGATCAGTTATAAGAAATGAGGACATTAAGTCTGGGAAAGGGAAGACTCATGGGGGACATGCAAGCTGTCTTCAAATATTTGAAGGGCAGTCACATGGACAAGGGATCAAATAACCAGCCGCTATGGGAGGAAGTTGTAAAGAGGTAAATTTTGCCTTAATGTCAGGAATAAGTTCCCAACAATTGTTGTTCTTGTTGTTCAGTCATTTCTGTCATTTCAGTTGTGTCCGGCTCCTCATGACCCCATTTTCTTGGCAGAAATGCTGGAGTGGTTTGCCATTTCTTTCTCCAGCTCATTTTACATATGAGGAAACAGAGGCAGATAGATTTAAGTGATTTGCCCAGGGTCACACAGCTGGTAAGTGTTTGAGGCTGGATTTAAACTCAGAAAGATGAGTCTTCCTGACTACAGACAGGGCACTCTATACATTCTACCACCTAGATGCTACTTCTAAGAATTAGAACTATCTAAAACAGAAATCTCAAAAGAGAAACCTCAGACTGAAGTTCCAAATCATAATAACTTCTCCAAGGACTGAAGGAAGTTCTAAGAGGTCTACTCTTTCTCCGACTACCCATCTCTATGTCTATCCAATAGTACTGTAATATTCACTTCTTTTTAAAAAATTAATTGATTTATTTTAGTCTTCAACATTCACTTCCACAAGCTTTTGAGTTCCAAATTTTCTCCCCCTCCCTTTCCACCTTCCCCCCCAAGACAGCAAGCAATCTGAGACAGGCTCTACATATACATTCCTATTAAGCATATTTTCACATCAGTCATGTTGTAAAGAAGTACCAGAACCAATAGGAGGAATCACAAGAAAGAAGAAACAAAACAAACCAGAATATTCACTAACTTTTAAAATGTAAGTATTTCTAGTACATGCTAATTTTCTCTTCAAATAAGGAAGCCAAAAGTTAGCTGGAAATGCACAAAATTTAAATGATGACATAGAACCTCTGTAGGAATTGTATTTTTCCCTAACTGGGGACTCTGAGTTATTGTGATTATACTAATAACTTTTCTTCTGATAAAGATGCCATAAAATAGCAGAGAAAGAGACTGTATGAAAGTGAGAGATAGTACATTGTCTAAGTGATAAAAGTGAGCTAACGGTTATGCCAAGATTAAATCTCTAGCCCCTGTTATAAGAAAGGAAGAAGACAGGGTAGAGCTAAGTGAGGCTTAGATGTGATTCAATTCTGCTACTCCTAGAAGCCATGAGGGACTGAAGGGATTGAATACTTTTCACAGCAACACTCACTGATTTGTTACTTCTCTGAGACTTTTCCTGACACCCAGAACATGTCTTCCCTTCACCTTGTTTCTTTCAGCTCAGGCCCCTTGAATTTACCTCCTCTTCAAGTGCCGTGAAGGTTGGGACCATACTTGTCTCTTTTTGTGGCTACCACTGAACCTTCATTATTGTCCTAAAATGCCTTCAGTAGCAAAATTTCTCTGAACCAACAGTAGAGCACTTTCTCTCAACAATAATTGCCAGAACAATTGCCATGAAATCCCTCTAATCTTACTATTTTTTCTTTTCTTAATATCTATTCATTTTGGACATTTTCATTATACTCATGTCTCAGGAAAGCAGCATGGAATAGTGCATAAAAGGCAGGTCTTCTAGTCAGGAGGACCTGATCTGGTGTCCAATCTCCAGTATATGTAAGATTCTGGGCAAGTCTCTCAACTGAAACCCACCCCAGAGACCACCTTGCTCCATTGCTGTCTTGCAGCAGTTATTCACTCTGTGTTTCAGTTGCCAAGAAGTTAAACCCAGTATAATTATCTCTAAAGCATTTTATGGTATCATGTGCTCTGGGTACATCTAATTACATGATAGGGCAGTGATCTTAATCATAATCATACATTATTGGAGCTGAAGGCTTGTAGCTACAGGGTTACAGCACACACTAGCCTCCCTTTTCATTTAATGTTTAATGTTTTTGATAACCTTGGGTCACAGAATGAATTCCCAGAGTCTGTGTTAAGTATACACCTGCACACACACACACTCACACACACACACACACACACACACCTAGAATATGGTCAATAAGATACAGGGCCAATAGAAGAAATAAATATGAAAGATTAAGAGAAAAGTGGGAAGATCTGTAAGAACTGATGAAGAGTCAAAGTTAAGCAGAATCAGGCACATGAGATACACTATGATTAAATTAATGTAAATTAAAAGAACAGTAAAATTAAGCTGAATGCTGTATAATATGGCCCCAGAGAAAGTACGAGGAAATTTACATCTGTCTCTTCATTGGAGAGGTGGGAGACTACAGGTATGGAATACTATATGTTGTCAGACATAGCTCATATATTGATTAGTTTTGTTTAACTATTTTCCTCCTTTATTATAGGGAAAATCTCTTTGGGGTGGGATATATCTGGAAATGACTGGGATGTAAAAATTAAAAGTTAGCAATAAAACTTAAAAGGAAAAAAAATGTAAAAGCCCGGCTTAGCAATCAAAGCCAACCATTAACAAACTAACCTAATCACCTACTCTTTTCCAAAATAAAATTTCCCCATCAATTGATCAATTAACAAACATGTATTAGGAATCTCCTGTGTGTATTAAGGACCATTGTGCTTGGCAATGAGGATACAAATACAAACGATGAAATAACCCTTATTCTCAAGGAGCTTACCTTCAAGGGGAGGAAATGGTAAGTATGTACATTTGTAAGTTCATACAGAAAAAATGTAATGATAACAAACACAAAGCAATTGAATACCAGGTAATTTGAGAGGAAGGACACTAGTAATTGAGGGGATTGGGAAAGACTTCATGTTGAGAAGATGGTACTCGAGCTATGTCTTGAAGGAAGAGAAGAATTATGTAAGTGTGGTACATTCTAAACTTGGGATTCCAAGCCAGTAAAAAAAAAACACAGGGGTAGGAGATATGCTTTATTTGAAGAACAGAGATAGAACCAGTTTGGTTAGATCATAAAGTGTAAGAGATGCAGTAATAGATATAAAACTAGAAAGATAGGTTGGCTAACCTCATGATCCCTTGAATATATCATGCCCATTTTTAAAATTTTAATTTCATTTATCTTATTTTTAATTTATGGAACAAAACAAACATTTCCATAACATAGTATAATAAAAAAGATGATTGCACACAAAACTGCAAATCTATTATGTACAACTTGCTATTTATTTTAAATGTATAATGAAGTTATCATGTAAATCTTTTTTACTACCCTCTCCCCACACCCTAGAGATGTCTACCATTAGACACAAATAGGTGTGTGTGTATATCTATCTATCTATATGTATATATATATATATGTAAAATTATTCTATATGTACTTCTACTTATCAGTTCTTTCTCTGGATGCAGATAGTGTTTTTCTTTATATCCTCTATAATAGTCAAATTAATTTATTCACTCAAAGTTGTTCTTAAAACAATATTGCTGTTACTGTATATAAATGCTCCCTTGATTCTGCTTATTTCATTCTTCAATATTTTTTGCAAGTCTTTCCATGTTGTTCTAAGATCATTGAGCTCATCACTTCTTACAGCACAGTAGTATTCCATAACAACACTAATTTCTACCTCTGCTTTGACTCATGCTGTGCCCCATGCCTATTATGCCCTCCTTTCTACTCTCTACTTATCCAGAATCTACTCTTTCTTCAGAACTTACACTTCTCTGATTGATTTCTTCATTCCTAATTTATCTTTCCCTTCTCAGAATTGCAACAATTAATTACTTGTCTATCCCTCCCATTTGAATGCTTAAATAGCAGTGTGAGACTGTATCCAATGACATACAGCCCAATTTGCATTATATCTTAATCTCTCTAAGAAGATCACAAGCCTCATGAAGACAGAGTTCTTGTCTGTTTCCTTTTGAACTGTTTTCCCATCCCCAGTGCTTAACACTATGCAGAGCATATAATAGGCACTCAGTAAATATTGGTTGACTTGAGTTTATACCTATGAAATCACTGATTTTAAACTGTCAAGTCCTGCATGAACCAGAAGAAACCCTCTGAAGGCCTTTGAACACCTGTTGGCTCCTCCATGCAATTAGAGCAGGGTAAGCTAGCCAGATCAATCACATTTTATTCTCTGCACAGGGCGTCCTCTCTAGCAAGACTTCTCTGTCACGTTTGCCTGAAGTAAGATGACCAACATTTAATCAAGTTAACATCCCAACAAGATGAGAGACATGTGTTACTGGTCCTTAGCAACAAATCTCTCCAAGAAATTTGCCCCTATAGAGAACTCATTAATTTATCTGAGTTGCATGTGATGAAAATCCTAAAATAAAATCTGTCTGAAGCCACATGCGGCATGTGGTAAGAACTGGACGTGAGCCTGAAACTCAAAAATCTTCCTCGTAACAAAGCCACTGGAAAAAAAGCTGTGGAACCGTTGGACGCTGATGGAGCTGCACAGCCTCACCTCTCCCCTGCTGCCTCCTCACCCCAGGGAAACTTAACTCTGAGCCCTCCAATTTGGGCTGAAGCCAAGAGCCTCCAGAGGCAAACGTGTAACAGTGAAACCTACAAAGCTAGCTGCCCCTGTCACAATGACCTGAGCTCTAGGTGCATCTAATGACAGCCAGCAGGCACTGAATCTTCTCAAAATTCAGAGTCACACAGACCAAGCTTTCTTGGAGCTGAGAGGCTAAAATGACACGTGAAGGTCCTCACCTAGATCACAAAATGTCTCTCCTAGTGGTGGTTGCCCCTTCTATACCACAATTAAATCACATGCTTCATCTAGAATCCTGTACTTCCCTAATTTGGACTCCAACTTAAAAGGGAAATCTGTTTCATGTAGTGAAAAGTCTGATCTTCAGAATAATTTTTAAATATGCTTTGATTACTTTCAAGTAAGTGCAGAAATATCAATTAAACTAATCTAAATACTGTCAAGCAGAAATTTTTCCTGACCTGCTATAGTGAATAGATAAAGATGGTTTAAAATGAGCAAATATATTATTTTTAAGTAAACAAGTGGTTCTGAAATGCTTGAAGATAGCTTGTTCCCTTATGTAGGTTAAGCATTCCCCTTATTATCCTATTTACTGTTTGCTTAGGGTTAAAAAAAATAATCGATCAAATCTTTCCTTTTCACATGGTCTTCCTAGAATGGAAAGATACCTCAAATTGTGGTAGCATTGTTAAAGATCATAGAATTTTATAGCTAGACAGGAAACTAGAAGGCATCCAGTTTAAACATCTCGATTTACAGAGGAGGAAATAACTCTCACATATATTGGTTTAGTTTAGTCACTGTTCAGTTGTCTCTGACTCTTCATGACCACGTAGGCATATTTTTCCATTTCTAAACTTTAAAATGCATGCTCATATGTATATATATACATTTAAAATATGTACATGCATTTACATGTGTGTATGTGTAAATGCCTTTTGATTTTTAAAATGAAAGAAGCTTTGAAAGTCATCCAGTTCAAGTCCCTCATGTTTTAAAGTACATGTATACATATGTGTATATATGTACATATACACATTTGTATGCATTTAAAATCCATGGTACATTTACATATATACATGTATATATGTATGTGTATATATGCATGCATTTAAATTTTTAAATGGAAGAAGCTTTGGAAGTCATCTAATTCAAGTCACTCATGTCTTAAAGTGCATATATATATGTCTGTATGTACATATATTTATGTGTATATATATACACATTAGTTTTAAAATTTAGAAATTGAAAAGTGTACACATATATACACGTATGTTGCACTATACTAGTCTGCTTTCTAAGTTATATGTAGATATACAAAATACATATGTATTATATGCATTGCATTTATTTATATATGTACACATACACATATACATACATATATGTTACGAATTAAAATTGCCCAATCTAAGCTGCTTAGTCAAGTGCTTTTTTTTTTTAGTAGGTACAATGCGCCTTCAGGGGTTTAGCTTGATATGCACAATGCTTTCCTTTTTACACAGAATACGTTTTTTAGAAAAAACAACAGTTGCACGCCAAAGGGGTGATGTGTCTGGAAAAAAGAGATAAGGGATTTGCTCTCCATATCTGCTAATATGCAGGTATACATAACAGAAGACCTAAACAGAGACTTCATCAGAATTAAACAGTAGACAAACTAGCTGGCATCATTATTCCAAGGACATCACCAATCCGGTGCTCAGGAAAACTGGACATGTACCTAGAAATAATGGGGGGGGGGGCAAACAGAGAAGGAGGAGGAGGAGGAGGAGGAGAAGGAGAAGGAGAGAAGAACAAGAAGGAAGAGAAGGAGGAAGAGGAAGAAGATGATGATACATTAGAGAACAGAGCACTTCTTCTATATCCTCTATTTATTAATATGAAAGTGAATGTGCTCACACACCAGGAGGGATGTTTGTTTCTTCATGAGCTCAGATTTCATCAGATTTCTCATTATTGCCACAGATAGAATGAGAAACCCAGCTAAAGGAATATCTATTCTGAAGCTCTGTTGAAGGACCTTAGGATGCTTAGCCTGAGGAAAAAAAGACTTATGGAAGCCATAACAACAGTGTTCAAATATTTGAAGGCTGTTACCTGGAAGAGGGATTATATTTATTTTGCTTGACTCCAGAGGACAGAACTAGGAGAAATGGGTGGAAAGTGATGTAAGGAAAACTTCTCTATTACAGTTACCCCAAAATGGAGCAGCCATTTAATCCTATGTTTCTATCTGTGTTTCTGTGAGTGGTTATAGGTTTTACTTCTGGTTTGCTGATAATAATGATAATGGTAATTGTTGACATTTAAATATATTATGGTTTAAGAGAGGTCTTATAGGAGGAAGCTAGGTGGTGCAGTGGATAGAGCCCTGGCCCTGGAGTCAGAAGGACCTGAGCTCAAATCTGGCCTCAGACATCTAACACTCACTAGCTGTGTGACTCTGGGCAAGTCACAACCCCAATTGCCTCACCAAAAATTTTTTTTTAAAAAGAGAAAGGTCTTATATAGGGTGTTCCAAAAGTCTTAGTACAGTTTTAAGCTGACAAAGCTTAAAATGAGGGTTCATTCCATCACTCCATCAACATTATGATATAGGCACTGCTGTTCCCACTTTACAGAAAAGGAAACTGAACTGAAATGCAAGTGAGGTTAAGTGATTTGCCTAATGTCATATAGCTAGTCTAAGCAGTATGCACCCAGGCGTTGTTAGGAGTACTTATTACCACCTACACATATGGCTTTTGTTCTGGCATTGAAGATGTTGTCTTGATAGACCCTGAGTCATCATTGCCTCACTGATACAAACTAAGAGTGCATGATTGAGTCAGTGTCAGAATATACATGTTGAGCTTCACTCTTGGACTTGACTTTTCAATGAGAGCTGGTCTGGGAGATGCAGATAGGAAGAGGGCTACAAAGGCTCAGACTCAATTCTTCTGAGAAGAAGCCTGCACATCTGTGAGGTCATTTCAGGGAATTGTGGGACTCCAGGGATAGAGGAAACACATAGTCAAAGATTATGTTAGCAGAGGAGTTTGTAGACAAGTCAAGATATTACAGAACCAAGCTTCCTGAACAGAAAAGCAGGAGTTCCTGGATAATGCTGAGCTCCTGGACCAGGGGTGCTTAACCCTGAGTCTGTAAAATTGTTTTTAAAATTGCATTTCAATATAATTGGTTTCCTTTGCTATCCTATATTTTATTTTATTATTTAAAAACATTATTCTGAGAATGGACCCATAGACTTCAGCAGACTGTCAAAGGATACATGGACACAAAAGAGATTAAGAACTTTTATCGTAAACCATGTGGAAGAGTTTGGAGACCAAGCAAGAGTTCAAGCAGAAAACAAGCAGGGACAGAGGCCCACTGTGAGGGAGCAAACTTGCTCCTATTAGCACTAATAGTCTTTCTAATTGTAAAGGTCCAGGGTAAAAAGTTCCACCCCCACCCCAGTGATCCTGAATCTTTTCTCTTAGTTGGAGCGATTCAATCCCAGTATAGTGCTCTAAGTCTTGTTGACTGTTTGCCCCTTGGGGAGGTGAGGATTCATTGTAAGGGTGGGTTGTTTGATTCTCTAGCACTCCAAGTGATTTCCCTTTTTCAGGAGCCCTCAACTACAGAGCAATACTATAAGTCTGGAGAACTGATGAAGTGAAAGCCTCCTAGATAAGGAAAGAGACAATTTTGCCTTTTCATATTTTTGGTTATGTTTTTTGTTTGGTTGTTTGTTTTGTTTTTTTTTTTGTCAGCTTAAATAAAATGTGTCCTATATTTGATGCATTATCCTAAGTGCTTGTCTGAGAACTGAGAGTCTTTTTACCTTTTCTACAGAGACCTAGACATGAGCAATATTCTGATGTTCCCAGGGGTAACCTTGGGTAGGAGCATGAGCCAAAGAGAGTTACTTGTGAGAAACCCCTAAGACTGAACCAGATCCATGTAAATCCAGAGTTTAAATTCTGGGCTAAAGATTGCACCAAATACTATGACTCTAAAAGTAGTTTTTTTTTATGCATGATTTTAATTTGTAACAATATACGCATGATTTTAATTTTCTTATATTTGTTTGAATATGCTTCTATTTCTATTAACCAGTGATTCTACAAAGCAGAATCTACCATCATTCATCTCTGGGAAAGACTGAGTGAATATTCTGAGCGTAGCTCTCAAGGCCTTTTGGGAGCTTACTAAAAGGCCCTGAGAGCTACAAAACAACATTCAATTTCTTTCCTTTTCCACAATGTCCATGGAAAGTACATGAAAGTTCTAGCTCCCATGAGCTGGGCTCCTCAGTTCCCCTTTCAGTTTTCCTTTGACCCAAATCTCTTCCTACAATTCCACATTTAGACCCTGTGTACTAGTTACATAAATTCAAAGCACGATCATATTTGTCCATGTTTTCAGCTTCCAGTGACATTCAGTTTTTACACACTTATTGCTTGCTTCATTCTTCTTGTAGTGTGCACATAGCTTCCATTAACTGTAATGGGAGTTAAGCACATCCAGAAATGAGTATATCCCTCAGGAAAGAAACATATCATCGAACCATGCAGAGTAATTACCCACAGTTGTGTTCAGCCATCCTGATTCACAATTCTCAAACATCGTTAGATTGCACAGAGGGAAAAATTAGTTTCTAAGTACCTTCTGAAAGTTTTAAACACAAGCAGTGCAGACATTTAAAAATTAATGGTAGAATTAAAGCTTAATTATTTGAAGCTGAGGTGAGAAATACATGGCTCCAACCTGAAATTTACAATAACTGCTTTAGCTTTGCTGTCTCAAAAGATCACTCAACATCAGTTATTTCCTTAGATCTACATTTTCCACAGACAACCAAAAACTATAAAAGAGGGAATGAGTCCCCTCAGTGTTGAATATTTATTTGTCCTAACCTAAAAAATCCCGTTGTGCTTCAGTATGTTCGAATGTAGGGTCAGGGCCAGGGCTAAGATCACAGTGTTTACTTCACCACTCCTTGCTCACTCTTCCCTCAGAAGTTCAAGAGCATCCTTGGCAAAAGTCAGCCATCTCCATACCTCTGTTGTCTATCAGCAATGCTGAGGTGTGCCTACATTTGGGAATAGGTGCTCTTGTTGAGTCTGAGGCAAAGAAGCAAAAGAAGAAAAGGAGAGAGGAAAATAGAGAGAGGAGAGTGGAAAATGAAGGAGGCAGAGAGAAAAACAAGAATAAAGAAAGGAAAGGAAAGGAAAAGAAAGCAATGCATATATTAGGGATGGTAAGGTGACTTCTAAGGTCATAGGGAGATGAACTAGTGGTGTGGTGGATAGAACACTGGACTTAGAGTCAGAAAGACCTGAGTTTGAATCTTGCCTCAGGTATTTACTAGATTGTGATCCTGAGAAACTTACTTAATCTTCCTCAGCCTCAGTTTCTTCATCTAGAAAAAACTGTTTTGTAGCTTTCAGAATATTCACTCAGTCTTTCCCAGAGATGAATGATGGTAGATTCTGCTTTGTAGAATCACCGGTTAATAGAAATAGAAGTATATTCAAATAAATACAATATCTAGGTGATAATAATATCACCTGCTTCATAGAGTTGTGAGGATCAAATGAGATAATATATTTAAGATGTTTTATAAACTTTAAAATACTATGTAACTTTTAGATATTATTTTATGAGCTACTACTTCATATTTCTAGTAACTAGGAAAGCCAGAGCTTACATTGAAATGAGGACCGTCTGGAAAATGAAGGGCTTGGAAGGACTTCTAAGATTCCTTCCAGCTTGAGTTTATCATCCTATAATCAGAGTAGTTCCTACCATTTTCTTTTCTTCCAGATAGAATGAGAGCAGCTATGCACTGTCTGTGGTCCTGAACCAGGATCTGTGGTCCAAGGTCAGAAACAAAAACACCTCCAGGTGGAAGCTAAAGCAGTCATTTAGTTAGACCACAGCTTCCCCCACAGTTCTACACATTTGCACAAAACTGCATTTATTTTTTTTTAAGAAAAAAACTTTTCTATAGGGTCCTCATAGAGGTCATCTAGCCCAACTCCCTCATTTTGCAAATGAAGACCATAGAAGTCATTGATCTAGAGCAGAAACGGCTCTCAAAGACCATCTCGTTCAATCTTCTCATTTTACAGATAAAGAAACTAAGACCCTGGAAGTTTAAATGACTTTCCCATGATTACATAAGTGTTTAGTGACAGAACTTGGATTTGAACCTAGGTTTTATGACTCCGAATCCAGTGTTCCTTACAATGCACCTTATAAAGAAGAGCTCAAACTCTCATTGATTATCTTGCATTGGCTAACTGTGCTGTCATTTAAGAATGTTTTTCTCAAAGTAATTCCTCAGGTAGTTGACACTGCAAATGGGAAGCTGTGTTTCTAGAAAGTCATAATTCCCCTACATTACCAGTAATATTTAAACCATAGGTGTGTTGTAAGGATCAAATTAGATAATGTAGGTAAAGCACTCTGTAAGCCTTAAATCAATCTATAAATATACATTGTTGTTGTTGTTATTTATTGTTCACATGGAATGAATCTGTATGCCCCCCTACCAGGTAGGGAAGTACCAATGTGGATGTCTGCTACTCTGTGTTAATTAAGCCTTTATATGCTAGGTACTGGAGATAGAGACAAAACCAAACTAGTTTGCCATCAAGGACTTTACATTCTACTTGGAATGAAACATGCATACTTTCTTTTCTGATTTTCTGTATTTGTGAGGTATTTATTCTGTAACCACATGGTCAATTTTTGTAAAGGTGCCATACCCAGCCAAGATATAATTATCTATTTCTATTCCTTTCTATTCCCATTCAATATTCTCCAGAGGTCTATCAAATCTAACTTCTCTAACTTCTAACTTCTAACTTCTCCTTCTGCCTCTCCCATTTGGTTTTTAAAATAAGTTTTAGCTATTTTTAGCTTTTGTTTTATCTCTTTCTGGAATTCTAGTTGGACTTGTGTCCAAGCTGCATTTTTCTTGGAGGTTTTGCATGTAGGTGTTTTCAAGTCATTCTCTTCTTCTGGGTTTGTAACTTGAACTCTCCTGAGTTTTAATGAGTTTCACCATAATAGCTCTTTATGATGGTATTCTTTTTTGTTTGTTCCTTCTTCCAGTCTACTTTTTGACTTTGGACTTTATGCTAAGACTGGGCTGTGAACACTTCAGGGAGGAATGTCTGAGCTTCTATCCTCTTGCATCCTTCTGCTACTTTCACAGCTCTGGCTTAGGGTCTACAAGCTTTCAACGCTACAAAGTGATGTGACCTTGGGTGAAGTCAGCTCATTGCCCCCTTCATTTGAGTTCCACCAATTCCTGACCTAGGTTTGGGCCTGTCAACTTGTTCCTGAGTGAAAATTTCAGTAGATTCCTGCTGGACTTAGCCACTGGGAGATTCTGTAGGTTCAGAGTGACTGAACTGCAGGATCTCCATTGGTTCGTAATTCCTGCCTTGGTTATTCCACTGCAGGCTTCAGCCTTTGCTCTGATCCTGGGTTCAGAGATGAATGCTACTGTTTGCTTCTGAACTTGCTCCTCAGTCAGTACTCAGACAGGGCCCACAATCTCCTCCACTACCTTTAGGTCTCCTCCTGAGTATATCCTTGATCTATGACCCAGAACTGAGTAATGGTCAACAGAGCTGCCAGATAGCACCCATTTGTGGACCCTGTACTAGTTCAGGGATCCCCAGGGATCTTTTACTGCCCTGGTGCTTCTTGCCCTAGTGTTCAGTGTCAGCCATATTTTATTTCCTGGGTGCTAAAATGCTCCATACTTGGTGCTCCTGACCAGACCCCATCCTTAGTTTGTACATGTTTGTGTGTTTGTTTGTGTGGTAGGTGGAATCTGGAATGACTGAGGAAAAGAATTTGAGCTTCCAGACCTATCAATTTATTAGGCAATGCATGTCAATTACATAACAAATCAGGACCAGGATCTCTCAGCTTTGACATGGGACCTCAAATACAGGGGGAGACAGATTTTTATGCATTAAAAACAATCAAATAAGACCAATTAATTAAAAGAAAACAATTAACCAGAATACAAAATTAAGTGAACTGATTTCTAATTGGAGGAAAGATTAGGGGCTTTCTAAGCTGGGAGGGGGAAAGTGAATGTGTACAATTCCTTGAAATCAGAAAAAAAAAGGTATCCCACTCCCTGTTCCCCTCCTCAGTGTCTGCATTCAATCAAAGGAACATAGAAACAATAAATGATTAACCAGTATGGGGACAGTTTCCAGATAAGACATATTAGTTGCTTAAGATGTATAATTGTGAGAAAACTCTCTCCATTAATTTTCATATCTGGTCAGCATAACCTAGGTCCTTAGTTAAGGATCTCTAAGCAACAGGTAGAAGTGGTCCATCTTTACAGCCATGCAGGGCTAGATTCAAACAATGCAATAAGGGTTTCTCACAATTCCCTAAATAAAGTTGAATAAAGTTTTCTTACAAAACAAAAGTTGGACTAGACTCCATAATTGAATCAAAAGGGAAGTGAGCTAGATCCAGAATTGAGTCAGAGGATAGAGTCATTGAATTCCCACAATTCCCTCATGTGTTTGTTTTTAGACCTGTCTTCCTCCCTAAGCGGTCCTCAGCTAACAAAATTGACTTTCTGTGACTTTTTCTTGGATTTTCCAATCATAATTCATTGATGCATTTTTTAAATCTTTTTGGAGAAGTGTGATGGGAGCTAGGCTGTGTTTCTTCCTGCTACTCTGATATCTTGTTTTGTTTGTTTGTGAGGCAATTGGAGTTAAGTGACTTGCCTAGGGTCACACAGCTACTGTCAAGTGTCTGAGGCTGGATTTGAGCTCAGGTCCTCCTGACTCCAGGGCTGGACTGCACCACTTAGCTGCCCCCTACTCTGATATCTTGACTCTGTCCTTGCAATATGCAGATAGATGTTTACATGATATATCCATGCACAGTAGCAAGACAAAGAGATTCATATAATAAGAAAATGAGTGTATTCACCTAGTAATGTAACAATAAAAATTGCTATTTATGCATCAATTTAAAGTTTGCAAAGTACTTTTTATATATTATCTAATGCCATCTTTACAGTGTTCCCTGTGATATAAATATTGTGGCTAAATTAGGAGAATCAGGCTTTTAAAAGAGCTTCTCCCTGTTTGTGGTGGCAACTACCTGAAGCATAACTTAGAGAAAAACCTCCCCAGACTATAGCAAAGTCGACCAGTACAAGTTAACCAATGAAGGTTGAGCTCCTCTTATATGACGTAATTCAAGAAGCAATAGATTCAGAGTTTAAAAACTGGGTTTAATATCAGCTTTGCCTAGTACTCCTTTCATGACCATGGGAAAGGCATTTACATTTCCTATGTTTCCAAGACAATGAACTTCCCCTGAAGCAACTCTACTTGATTGTCTATCCCTGGGCAGGGCTAGGGAGACCTGAAAGCAGCCTCTGAATAGGTCAAGTTTCCAGGGGGTGGAACTAGTGATGTTAATTGACCTATTTCTTGGCTCTTGTGTGAGTCTCATACTTCTGAAGGTTCATCTTATTTACCACTAGAGGGAACAACCTGAAAGGGAGTATTGGACCTCTAATAACTTGATCAAAAGCATAAATAGATAGGGATTCAGAGCCTGAAATGATGAGGAAGGTGAAGTTTCTCTTGGAACCATAAAATATTAGTGCTAGAAGGGAACTTAAAGACCATCTGATGCAGTTTAGGGGTTCTGGCACCCCAAAATCACGATACCCGCGTCCTGCCCAAAAGAATTTGACCCAAGCCTTCTTGCAGTCAAAAACAAAGTTTATTGAAGATTCGCCATATTAGCTAGATTCTTAAGGAGTCTGAGCATCTATGGGCTATTGGCTAGATCGTGAAAATCTGAGCAGTGGCTAGATTCTAAGAATCTGAGCATCTTAATGGAGACAAGATGGACGTTATATACAGAAAGACCATGGGAGAGTGGCCAAGTAGTTCATGAGGTAATAGAATTCCCAAGGGTGGGAAATGGAGCCTAGGTGGGACCAAGGGTGGGAAGTGGCCTGGGGCCATAGGGAGGCAAGACAATGGAGGGGAGATTGGGTGTCCATGAGGTAATATAATTCCCAAGGATGGGAAATGGAGCCTAAGTGGGACCAAGGGTGGGAAATGGTCTGGGGCCATGGGGAGGCAAGGCAATAGAGGGGAGATTGGGTGTAGTCACAATGAAAGACCAGTTGATGGGACCATAGCCTCAGGGAATGCCAGAGATTTGGCCATGTGGGAAAGTCCAGGGTTTATCCTTTCTGGGGTCCAGATCCCAACCCCTATCAGGGCCAGAGTTTTTCCTTTTTTGGGGCTCAGATTCCTACCCCATCACATCCGTCCTATCACTTTCATTTTACAAATGAGGAAACTGAGGCTTAGAAAAACTCACACTGCTGAGCCAGAAATAAAATCCTGGTCTCCTGACTCTTGGCTACTTCTCTTTCCTCTCCCCACATTGTTAAACATTGGGACCCTCTCACCTCTCCTTTCAAATGCCCTTTTCTCCACCATTCCTGATGGCCTCCTATTGCTCACTGGCTATTCTAAATTCTCCACCATGACATGCTCCCCTCATTGGGGAATGACCATGCTTTCTCCACCTTTTCCTTTCAAAACTTCCATCCCAGTGTTTTTTCTCCATTGTTACTTAGGAAGTCTCTGATAAACTTAGTATATACAACAGTATAAATGAGTATGTTAGACCTCCAAGGGCATTTGCCTTTTAATAAGAAACAGAGACCCTTAACCCAAAGAGAATAATTCTCTGCAGTGCAATTTGGGCACCAGAAATAGGAGAGTGGGGGACCTTTATGGGGTCCCTGAAATCATACCAAATCGGCAGCCACTTAAGGGAAGATTTGCCTTGCCAAGAATGACCCAGGCTTGTCTCAGTGCTTTTGGACATTATCAGACAATGTCTGACAATCACTGTCAATTCTGACAAGAAGTAATCTGCTAACCCACACACTGAGACCTCTCTCTCTGTCCCTCTCTCTCATTCTCTCTTGCACTCTCCAGCGCTCTCTCTCTCTCTCTCTCTCTCTCTCACCTCTTTTTCAGGAACATAACTTTCCATTTCAAAAGGTTTATCAGCCCACACACATTCTTTAACTAGTCCCCTCCTCTCCCACTACCAGCCCTACCCACTCTATAGAGGTTACATGAATTATTGTTCAGTCATGCCTGACTCTTCATGATCCAATTTGGGGTTTTTTGGGAGAGATATTGGAGTGGTTTGCCCTTTCCTTCTCCAGCTCATTTTACAGATGAAGAAACTGAGGTCAACACAGTTAAGTGACTTGCCTAGGGTCATACTAAAGTGTCTAAGACTGAATCTGAATTCAAGTCGACCAGACTCCAGGCCCAGCACTGGGCCACCTAGCTGTTGGGTTATAGTGGGCAGTGAGATAAATGAAATAAGCCTCCCTTTCTTCTTGATCCAAGGTATTACAATTTTCCTTGAAACAAATGAATTCTGGGTTTGTATGTGTTTTATCTTTATTAAATAACCAAAGCAATGAGGAACCACCTTTTTGGAATCACTCTAACAGTTCCCTTTAACAAAGAAAAACTTAGCATTTTACCCCCAGCAGCTTTCAAAGGCACTTCTGTAGCATCTTACCCTTCTGCTTTCTCATGTTGCCTGAGATAATCATTACACTTTCTTCTGAACTGCTCCACTGAGAGTGGCCCCTATATGTAGAAAAGCAAAAATGCTCCTTTCTTTAACCAGAGACTCTCTTACATACACCCTAGCCACTGCTGACCACCAAGCCGTGATAGGAAGTATCTGCGTCTGCTTCACTGCAACACACAGAGCAGGGAATCACTAAGCTGAAGACAGAAATCCATAAGAAATCAATCAAAGGGGAAAGCACAATAGAGACCACTCCCTACTCTAACTCCAAAGCAGCCCTTAGAAACCACCAAAGTATAGCTTTGAAGAGCTTATTGTTCATGGTACAATAGGATTTTTAGACTAGAAAGGAAGCCTTTGGCTTGCTGTTGAACATTAATTTATAAGATTCAGGTAAATTGATGACCTTTAAAAAATGGTGGACTGTGCACCTAGAATCCAGCACTATGAATGGCTGCCCCTTGGGAAGCCATATGTCCATATGACCTTGTTATCATACTTCAGTTTAAATACATCAAGTCCATTCTCCATTTTGGTCTTGTCTTCCTCTGTCCTTTCACTTATTCAACAAGCATTTGTTAAGTACCTATTATATGCCAGGTATGAGCTAGGTACTGGGATACAAAGACAAAAATAAAACAATCCCAGTCTCTAAGGAGCTTGCATTCTATTGTGTATGTGTGGGAAAGTTGGGGAGGTTAATAATATGTACACAGAAAAGCAATAACAAATATATAGATGTATATACGTATGCATGTATATATGTGTATACATGTGTGTGCATATACCTATATATACACATATACGCTTACATGCATGTGTGTGCACACATACACACACTTATATGGCAGATGCAAAGTAATTCTCAGAATGTGGAAGGCATTAGCAACTAGAGGGACCAGGACAGGCAACTTGAAGGAAAAGACCTTTGAGGTGAGCTTCAAAGGAAGTTAGAGATTCAAGAAGGAGGCATTATATAGGTGTTTCTCCTGATAAGAAATACTTAACTGTGTCTGTTTCTCATTCCATAGCTAAGGATGGTGATTAGAACCACCAACAGGCTGCAGTTAGTTGGAGAAGACTCAAAATATCTAGTGTAGTATTTTAGCCCCTTCACTATCTGGCTCCCTCTAACCTTTGCTATCTTATTTCATATTATTCCCCTTCATTTACTCCACATTCCAATCAGTCTGGCCTACTAGCTGTTCTCCATATATGACATTTCATTTCCTGCTTCCTGCTTCCCGTCTTTGCACAGGTACCAACCCCTCACCCCCCAATGTCTGGAATTTCTCTTGTCACCTCTGCTGATCCAAATCTCTTACCTTCTTTAGGACATAGCTCAGGTAATACCTCCTATATGAGGCTTTTCCTTATTGTCCCTTCCCTGGTTGTTAATAGGGATTATTTCATTATTTTGTGTCATTTTGTGTGTACTTCTTTGTGTACTTATCATGGCCCCTAAATATGGTAGAATGCAAGCTCTGTGAAGGCAGATAATTTTTTCATTTTTGTTATTGTATCTCCAGCACCTAATTCAGTGTCTTGCACGTAGCATATGCTTACAAGGAGTTGTTGAAGGGAACTATTGGTGTGGAGTATAACATATACTGTCAGACTTGGTTGATGGACTGGTTGGTTTTGCTGAACTGCTTTCCCCACCTTTCTTTTTTTGGATAAGAAAGACACAAGGAGTTGTATCTCCTAAACTCTAAGTATTTTCATTGGCTGTCCCCCATGCCTGGAATTTTCTCCTTTTTCATCTCTATCCCCTGGATTCTCTGGCTTCCTTCAGGTCTCAGTTAAAATTCTACCCTCTGCAAGACACCTTTCTCAGTCTTTCTTAATGCTAGTGCCTTCCTTCTGAAATTATCTTCAAACAATTGTTTGTACAGTTGTTTACATGTTCTCTCTCTGTCTGTCTGTCTGTCTCTCTCTCTCTCTGTCAGTATCTGTGTCTGTCTCTTTCTGTCTTTATTTCTGTCTCTGTCTCTCTGTCTCTGTCTCTGTCTGTCTTTCTGTCTATCCGGTTCTCTCTCCCCCCCCCCCCCCCCCCCAGCAATTAGATTGTGAGTTCCTTGAGTACAGGGAAAGTTTTTGTCATTCTTTATATCTCCAATGCTTAGCAAGTGCCTAGCATATAATAGATGCTTAATATGACCTTGACTTTTATTCTTTTTTTTGGAGGGGATGGTGTTCTAGGGATGGGAAGGGAGAGGGATATATTTGGAAATAAAGGTGATGCAAAAGGAAAATATAAATAAAAATATTTGAAATACTTATTGAGTTGAATAAGATTGACATCTCTGGGAATTGGACAAATGCAGCCACTACTTTTTAAAGAATATTTAATTCCCTTAAATTGTTTTTCTGAATCCACAAAAACCCAGCCCATATTTAAGGCTTCTTTTTTCTTCTACTTTGTTTTTCCTCTCTTTTTTTCCTCCAAGTTTCTTTGTATTTTAATATACATATATATATATATAATATGTATGTATGTATGTATGTATGTGTGTGTATATATATATAACATAGCCACCAGTAGCATCACTACAGAAAGGGAATATACCCTTGAGCAAAGAAAATCTCTAGATGACAGTTAGGAATTTCATGGAATATTTCTTCATTCCTCTCTCCTTGTTTCTCTTGAGGGAACTGTTCCATTCCTCATGGAAAGGGAAATGTAGCAGATCAGTTAATCTTAGCCTTCTCTTTTACTGGGCCACACCACACTTAGTATTAATTAATCAGTACAGGACAGTACAAACAGGCAGCACAGTCTCTGGCCATATTTTTAAAATTATTTTCATTTGTCTCATTAGGTATTTCCCAATTACATGTAAAAAAATTTTTAACAATAATTTTTTAAAATGTTGAGTTCCAAATTTTCTCCCTCCAACCTGCCCCTCCCCACTCCTTGAGAAGACAAGCAATTTGATTTCAATTCTACATGTGAGGTTATGCAAAATATATTTCCATATTAACTATGTTGCAAAAGAAAACACAAACAAAACAGTAAAAATGAAGAAAGTGAAAAAAGTATGTTTCAATCTGCATTCAGAGTGCATCAGTTTTTTCCCTGGAGGTGGATAACATTTTTATTATGGGTCCTTTGGAATTGTCTTAGATCATTGTCTTGATCAGAATAGCTAAGTTTTTCACAGTTGATCCTTATAACAATATTGCTGTTACTGTGTACAATGTTCTCCTGGTTCTGCTCACTTCACTTTGCATCAGCTCATGTAAGTCTTAGGTTCTTCTGAAACCATACCCCTCATCATTTCTTATAGCACAATAGTATTCCGTCACAATCACATACCACTACTTGTTCAACCATTCCCAATTGATGGGCATCCCCTCAATTTCCAATTCTTTGCTACCACTAGGTTGCTATGAATATTTTTGTAAAAATAGTTCCTTTCCCCTTCTCTGTGATCTCTTTGGGATACAGATCTAGTAGTAGTATTGCTGGGTCAAAGGGTATGCACAGTTTTATAGCCCTTTGGGCATAGTTTCAAATTACTCTCCAGAATGGTTGGATCAGTTCACAATCCCACTAATTGATGGGGTTGGAATCTGAGCCCCAGAAAGGAAAAACTCTGGCCCCAGACCATTTCCCACCCTTGGTAATTCTATTACCTCATGGACTCTACTTTCCCACATGGCCAAATCTCTGGCATTCCCTGAGGCTATAGTCCCATCAACTGGTCTTTCATTGTGACTACACCCAATCTCCCCTCTATTGCCTTGCCTCCCCATGGCCCCAGACCATTTCCCACCCTTGGCCCCACCTAGGCTCCATTTCCCACCCTTGGGAATTCTATTACCTCATGGACTACTTGGCCACTCTCCCACAGTCATTCTGTTTATAAGGTCCATCTTGTCTCCATTAAGATGCTCAGATTTTCACAATCTAACCAATAGCCCATAGATGCTCAGACTCCTTAAGAGTCTAGCTAATATGGCAAATCTTCAATAAACTTTGTTTTTGGCTGCAAGAAGGCTTGGGTCGAATTCTTTCAGGCCGACCTGGGTATCATGATTTTGGGGTGCTAGGACCCCTAACCTCTAGACTGCATCATAACCATGTCCCAATTTTTCCACATCCCCTGAAGCATTTGTCATTTTCCTTTTGTGTCATGTTAGTCAATATGATAGTTGTGAGGTAGTATCTCAGAGTTGTTTTAATTTGTACTTCTCTAATCACTAGTGACTTGGAAGATTTTTTCATGTAATTAATGATAACTTTGATTTCTTCTTTTGAAAACTACCTGTTCATATACTTTGACTATCTATCAACTGAGGAATGGCTCTTATATTTATAAATTTGGCTCAGTTTCCTATATATTTCAGAATTGAGGCCTTTGTCAGAGAAACTTGCTGCAAAATTTTTTTCCAGTTTCCTGTTTTCCTTCTAATTTTGGCTACATAAGTTTTGTTTGTTCAAAAGCTTTTAAATTTCACATAATCAAAATGATCTCTTTTACTTCCTATAATTGCCTCCATCTTGTTTGGTCATAAACTCTTTCCTTGTCCATAGATCTTACAGGTACATTTTTTTATCATGCTCCTCTAATTTTCTTATGATATCACTCTTTATGTCTAAGTCATATAACCATTTTGACCTTATCTTGGTATAAGGTTTGAGATGTTGGTCTATGTCTAGTTTCTGCCAAACTGCTTTCCAGTTTTCCCAGCAGTTTTTGTCAAATAGTGAGTTCTTACCCCAAAAGCTTAGATCTTTGGGTTTATCAAACACTAGATTACTATGGTGTAATGCTACTGTATATTATATACTTTGTCTATTCTACTGGTCCACCACTCTATTTCTTAGCCAGTATCAGACTGTTCTGATGAATACTGCTCTGTAATGTAGTTTGAAATCTGGAACTGCTAGGTTGCCTTCTTTAACTTTTTTTTTTCATTATTCCCTTGATATTCTTGATCTTTTGTTCTTTCAGATGAATTTTGTTACTATTTTTTCTAGCCCTATAAAATAATTCTTTGGTTGTTTGGTTGTTTGGCTGTTTGGTGTGGCACTGGATAATTAAATTAACTTAGGTAGAATTGTTTTTATTATATTGGTTCAGCCTGATGCTGTCTAGAGGTTAGGGGTCCTGGCACCCCAAAATCATGATACCCGGGTCCTGCCTGAAAGAATTCAACCCAAGCCTTCTTGCAGCCAAAAACAAAGTTTATTGAAGATTTGCCATATTAGCTAGACTCTTAAGGAATCTGAGCATCAGTGGGCTATTGGCTAGATTCTAAGAATCAGAGCCTCTTAATGGAGACAAGATGGACCTTATATACAGAAAGACCATGGGAGAGTGGCCAAGTAGTCCATGAGGTAATAGAATTCCCAAGGGTGGGAAATGGAGCCTAGGTGGGACCAAGGGTGGGAAGTGGCCTGGGGCCATAGGGAGGCAAGGCAATAGAGGGGAGATTGGGTGTAGTCACAATGAAAGACCAGTTGATGGGACCATAGCCTCAAGGAATGCCAGAGATTTGGCCATGTGGGAAAGTAAAGAGTCCATGAGGTAATAGAATTACCAAGGGTGGGAAATGGTTTGGGGCCAGAGTTTTTCCTTTCTGGGGCTCAGATTCCAACCCCATCAAGCCTACCCATGAGCAATTAATATTTCTCCAATTGTTTAGATCTGTCTTTATTTGTGTGAAAAGTATACATCTCCATACATCTAATTAGAATACCGGCCTTCATCCTGAAGAGAATTGGGTTAGGTCCCTTGCAACTCTGGAATTATATGTCTTCTACTTCCCCATAAAGACTTTCCTGATCCCTGTGTCCCCAGACTAATTCAAAATTTATTACAAGACTTTTATGTGTACTGATGTGCTTATCATAATTATCTTTTGAATCATTATTATTTGAATATCTATCTACTTGTCTTATTGCTCCTATTAAAAGGAAAGCTCCTTGAGGGCAGGGACTGTCTTATTTATCTTTGTACTTACAATGTCTAGCACAGGATCTTGCACACAACATAAGCTCAATAAGTGTTTGTTCTTTGTTGTTTTTTTATGTTAATTTTCTTCCTTGGGAGTCCCAGCAATGTGCTTTCAAATACCCAGCCCTCTTCCTCACTCCACAGCTAAAACCCCAAATCCTGATACACATTGACTACCTCAAAACATGGCCCAACTAGGGGAGCTGGAGAGAGTTTTTTAACTGGCTGAGAGAGAAGGAATATAGCTGTACTCATGTGTTGGCACAGGAGACTCAATTACTCCTCATACTTATTCTCTCCCTGGGTCCGTTCAACAAGACTTCAAATTTGACCTGTTTTAAATGCATTTTGGAAATATTTTGGATATGATTCTAAGAAATGAATTACATTAGATCAGAGGTTCTTAACATGGGGTCCCTAGACACCCCCTCCTCGAAAGGATCCATAGACAGATTTCAAGGAGTTTGTGGAATGGGGGGAAATATATCTTTATTTTACTAACCAGGAGGGATATCCTCCATATTTATTTATTTAGTTGTTTATTTGTTTGTTTACTCTCTTACAGATTGCCATACCACCTTGGGGGGAGGAGTTTATGCAAGACACATTCATTGTATGTGGAGGGGCAATGGGTAATTGTTTGTTCTTTGTTCTCAGGAAGACCAATGACAGCAAGAAGGTGACATCTTGACTTGCAAGTGAATTGGATTTAAGTGAGGCAGGGCTGTGCAAAGTCGCCAGCTTCACTCTCCTCCAGAACCTTTTGGGTTCAGTGGCAAGATATAGATCAGGGTGACTGGAGATGGCTCCTGATGCAGTGGGAGACCTTGGCCTTTTTAAGCTGTCTTCTCCAGGTCTCAGTTTGTCTTCAGCAATACCCAATCAATGATTAAGGCTAAGTAAGAAATGAGGCAAAAAAATGGCCTCTTTTACCTACCCCCCCCAAAAAATCAGTCTGAGAGGGGAAGACCCTCAGGGTTTCTGGCCAGAACAGAAATAATTGCTATTTACACTTACTCTGAGCCCTTAAAACCCAAACAATGACCAGGCAAGGCTTGGGCTGAGGCCTATTGTTGGCCAATCAGTGAAAGCCAGAGTGATTTGGGTTTAAGGCATGGTCAAGTAGCTCCATTTGAATCCCAAATGGGCCTTATCAAAACCTGTTTTTTTTCCAGTTCTGTATTTTAAAAAAACATAAGTGAAACTACTCGGGCAAAAGAGTTAATTGTCCCAGTTTCTTTTTTAAATGATAGAATTAATAAGCAGGGAAGAGAAAAAATTCTAGCCCACAAACCCCAAGATATCTTGTGAGGTTTCAGCGATCAAAATTTATATTCCTTTGGGCAGAACATCCACGGGTAAGGATATGATTCCCTATGTGGACAGAACGAGCAATGGGTAGGCAAGATACACGGCAGAAAATGTAGATGAAGGAGGCACACATGTGGCCTGCAAACATACATAGCCAGGTTAACTCATGTCTTAAATACCACCAAATTCCCATTGTTCTTTGGTGATGCCAATGGGCAAGTTACTTTTTCTACTGATATGGGATTCTCTGTTGCCTAACTGGCTAGTCTCCTTTTGATCTGCATCTCCCCTGCTTCACTTTGAGGCTCTCTGCTGGACATCTCTACTATTGCTCTCTGCTACCACCTACTGGTCTTTACTAATATGGGCCCTTTCCAGTAAATGGAGGGACAACTCAGAGGTCCAACCAACCACACCCAGTCATCCAGCTAGAAAAGCCCTTGACATTTTAACTCCTCCCCAGAGAGGAAGGTGACTTGGGCTCCTTGATCACAGCCTCTTGTCTCACTTACGGGTTAGAAAACTCCTTTTCAACTCCTGGCATGTCTCTGGACAGTTTAAGACTTCAAATCATCATGTGGGCTCTTCTTAGCAAAAATACGTAGGAGTGATTTGGAGCTGGGGTGATGAAATTTGTTTAAACAACCATGCAAATCAATTTGGGAAAAACTAAAAAAAGAGTCAGATAGAACTGACAATTTTCACCTTAGTTTAAGAGTTCTTAACATAGGGCTGATGGATCCCTTGGGGAGATGGGAAAAAATATTGCATCTTTATTTTCACTAACTTGTAAATGAAATTTAGCATTTCCTTTTTTAGGAATGTTGGCAACAAACAAATATTATTCTGAGAAGGGGCCCATAAGCTCTATTAGACTGCCAAATGGGTCCATGACACCAAAAAGGTTAAGAACATGTGATCTAGCTCCTTCCATTCAGGATTTTCACTTTGTTATGCATCTTTCTAGGAACAAAATCAATGATATTCTTTGTATTCAGGGACTCTAAAGAGAGCCAGTGGAAGCCCCCGAAGATATTGGGTAGCCTGCTATGGATTTACGGGAAGACATTATTAAGAGTCACATTTTCTTTGCCAACAAAACCCCAAACGGGGTCATGAAAAGTCAGACATGACTGAAAAAAGACTCAACAACAACAAGAAAAAATTAATGAGTCACATGAACTGGTCAAGCATGGATGGGTTGCAGTCTTTATCACTAGATCAAGTGGCCACATTGATCCATCAAATTGTTGAAGAATACTTGTGCTATGAACCTCATGCAGTTGTGAGGAAAGGGCACTGCTGAACTTCAAGAGTAAATAACTAAAAAAAAAAAAGTAAGTAATTGTGAATTGTTCTGGTGGCCAGTGACGTTCTTCTCATTCTCCTTGTCCTTCTAAGCCTGATCCTATGGATTGGATCTCTACCCACCAAAATACTCACTGTCTGATTTCTCCTGGACCAAGTTATTCAATCAGAACCTATTGCTAACTAAGGGGTAGAACCCAGTTTGAACTCTGATCTTTGATGCCCCTGGATATATCCTCAATTAGTCTGAAGAGGAAAGAGGGTCTCACACAAGCCAAGAGGTGGTCATGACAGAGAACTGTATTTGTTCTTGCCTGCACTCAAATTTTTGAAGCATCACCATGTAATAAAGGTAGATATTATGTGATAGCCCCAGTTCCTGGGCCCCCAAACAACTGATTCACTAATGATTAAGGAGGCAGAGAGGGCCTCCCATGCAACAAGAACCTCCACATCAAAGCTGATTTCCCACCCCTAAAGCTGAAAATCCTGACACAGATACCCTCTTAGGAAAGGAGGGAGGGAATGAGCATTTATTATCTATTATGTGCCAGGCACTGTGCTAAAAGCTTTACAACCCGGGGAGGTAGATGCTATTGTTATTCCTTTTTTGCAGATGAGGAGATTGAGGCAGGAAGAGGTTAAGTGACTCACTTAGGGTCTCACAAGCAGTGTCTGAGGCCAGGTTCAAACTCAGATGAAGGCCTAGAGCTCTACCTACTATACTATCTGGTTGCCTCTTAGCCGGAGAACTTGAGTCTTTCTGAAACACAGAGAGACAGAGAGATAGATACAGAAACAGACAGAGACAGAGAGTGGCAGAGAAACAGAAAAAGACCAAGAGACAGACAGAGAGGCAAAAGAGAGACAGAGACAGACAGACTGACTGATTAGGACTCAATATGAAGTTGGAATGATCCCAAAAGTATTATATACTATAATCATATCATGGTAGTATTGCATAATATAACAGATGACATTTATATAGTGTTTGCAAAGGTTTACAAAGCACTTTACATATATTATCTCATTTGGCCTTCACAACATCTCTATGAAGAAGGTACTATCCTTCATATATTTACATGTAATATATATATAATATTCACATACATTATATTATATACTATATATTAAGGATAACATGTATACATATATATATATATGAAAACTAAGGCACAGAGAGATGAATTAATATACAGCTAGTAATTGTTTGAATTTGAACCCAGAGTTCTCAACTCCCAACTCCAGCACGCTATCCATTGGTCATACTGGTTCCTGACAGGTGTGGAGTAATTGTAAGGAGTCAGGGATGAGTCATCAAAGTAGATCTTGTACGACAAGATATAAAATAAAAGTTTGTCCCAATTTGGGACACACAAGTATGGAGAGGACTGATCTACCCAAGTCTCCTCTGGTATATCAGCCAATTTTCCCCCCATAACCAAAAGACCTGCCTGAACTCTAAGACATGACTGAATTTGCCTGACCATTCTCTTCCTTCTTGATCTGATGCCTATATCATTCTGGTCACCCTGAAATCATAGTGGACAAATACACTAAGCAGTATTCCCCTAACAATGTAGGACAATAGTTACAGGACTACATGAAGACTCAAGAGGACGTGGGCTCAAATCTTGTCAGATATTCACTAGCTATGTAACTGAGAGAAGGTACTTAATCTGTACCTGTGCAACTGTCTAAAGTTTATACCTTAACAGTGGATAGGGCACTAGACTTAGAATTAGGAGGACCTTGGCTCAAATCATCCCTCATACACTCATTAACTGTGTGTCCCTGGGCAAGTCCTTAATTTTTTAGGTCCTTAGTTTTCTGAGCCACAAAATAAAGGGGGTGGACTCAATGGCCTTTAAGGGACCTTCCACCTCTAAATCTATGATCCGATACCAATGAAAGTGTTGGTATCACTTAATACAGGCTACTATGAATTGTAACCTATCTCATTTAACTTGTTTCTATGAATTATTCAAAAGTAATTCAACCATATTTCTTTAAAAAAAAACCAATTTGGAATGACAAATAATTTTTGAAATCCACTACCAACTTTATTCTGAATTAACGAAATTGGTTTTATGCTTTCTCTAGCATCTATTTACCCAAAAATAAAATGGGCAGTTTTAAAAGGAATATTTATTTTTAAACTTGGTCTATGCCTGTGTTTTCATCTGTTTCATTTCATCACTAGAAAACTCCTAGTATGGAAATTCCTTCTACTACTGACACAGATCTATATTCTATAGAACTACAAACATTCAAAATTTAAAAATCCATAAAAGCAAATAAAAAATAAATACTTCAACTTAAAAAAATTAAACCAATAGGCCTTAAGATAGGAAATACAACTCCTTACAAATAAAGAATTATTGTAATTATGCCCTATTTTCTATTCTTCCTTTCTTCCCTTTTGTCAGTCTCTTAATACTGATCTTTCCAGAACAAGAATTTTTAACCTGCAGTCTGTGAATTTACTTTTTTTTAATATTTTGATTTTGATATTTTGTATATTTCAATATAATTGGTTTCTTTTGTTGTAAGACCTGTACAATTGGACACAAATACATAAAATCCTATATATTTTAATTTGTGCACTTAAAAATAATATTCTGAATTTAGCTATTTTCAGCAATACAATGATCCAAGACAATCCCAAAACACTAATGATAAAGCATACCATCTGCCTCTGGAGAAAGAACTGATATTAATTGAATATGGAATGACACATGGATTTCTACTTTCTTTTTCCTTTTATTCAAGTCTTCTTGTTCAAAATGACTAATATGGAAATATTTTACATAATTTCAAGTGTATAACCTATATTTGATTGCTTACCATCTCAGGGAGGGAAGAAGGGAAGGAGGGACGGATAGGATTCGGAACTCAAAACTTTAAACAAAAATGTTAAAAAAAATTTTTTTAAATAATATTCTGAAAAGGACTCCATTGGCTTCACCAAAATGCCCAAGGGGGTCCACGACACAGAAAAGGTTCTAGGAAGGCTGCTATAGAAAGTTCCATTAGCCCTATTCGCCATTTTATAGCATTCCTCCAAAGCAGATTTATTTCTAAAGGAGCAAATGATCCTCTTTCCCTTTGTCCTTTGTGCTGCACAGAGGTCTAAGAACATAGGCCTCAGCTCAGACACACACCAATCAAACTGGTATTCAAAGAGCAGAGAAATGCTGCCATCTGTTGTTCATCCACTTTTTCTCTTTCACCCCAAACATTAGCACAATTTTGATGTGAATTCCCAGCAAAACTGCCTGAAGAAAAAAAAAAAAGACACTTGAAGCGGCTGCCTTTCTAAATTATTCTAATCCTTGATACTTTTCAAATTCAGTAAGTGGGTGGTTTGACGTATTGTGCTCATTTTCAGACACCCATTGAGCAAATGGCTATTGCCAGATTGCCACAAAGTCATTACTAAGTGAGCCAGTTATTGAATCTATAAAAATCTTTT
Organism: Vombatus ursinus; assembly: GCF_900497805.2. Taxonomy (NCBI): domain Eukaryota; kingdom Metazoa; phylum Chordata; class Mammalia; order Diprotodontia; family Vombatidae; genus Vombatus; species Vombatus ursinus. Next base: position 37,729,017 of record NW_020940360.1, read on the forward strand.
TTAGGAAAAGATTTCACCTACCATAAGAAAACAACCAATGTACCAAATGTGAATTTTCTGAGCCAAGAACATCATTAGGAAAAATCCTGATGAAAAGATTCCCTATTAAGGAAATTGTTAGAAGCAGAAAGAGTCCCACATTTCACCCTAGCCAATGGCTATTATAGTTTAGTGGAATAAGTGTTGAGCCTAGAGTCAGGAAGACTCATCTTCCTGGGTTCAAATCTGGCCTCAGACGCTTACTAGCTGTGTGACCTGGGCAAGTCATTTAACCCTGTTTGCCTCAGTTTCCTCATCTGTAAAATGAGCTAGACAAGAAAATGGTAAACCACTCCAGCATCTTTGCCCAGAAACCCCCAAATGAGGTCACAAAGAGTTGGACAGGCCTGAGATGACTGAATGACAACAATCATCATTTTTAAGAACTGTAGTCACTAACACTAAAAATTGTAGAGCTTGTGACAGCCTGCATCAGTGGAGGGAGTTCCTCTCCTAGCAACTCACTACATTGATATTTCACCAGAAGGGAGGAGAGGAGAGGAAAAAGGGAAGAGAAAGAAGGGAAGAAAGAAGGAGAAAAAAAGAGAGAAGGAAAAAAGAGAAGGAAGGAAGGAAGGAAGAGAGAAGAAAGAAGGAAGGGAGGAAGGAAGAGAGGGAGAAGAGAAGAAAGGTGCTTTAAGGTTTACGCTATCAATTTATTTACACTTTCTGAGCCTTGTTTTCCTCATCCGTAAAAATTTAGAATAATAATATCTTCATTATCTACTTCATAGGAGTGTTGTAAGGTTTAAATGAGATGTAAATTTCTTTGAAAACCTTAAAGCAATATAGTCAGTTATGATGATGATGCTAAAGATTGCAAAATACTTTGCCCAGTGACAACCTTGTGAGAAAGGAAGTCCAAGCATGATTACTCCATTTCATAATTGAAGCTCAGGGAAATATAACATGCCCAAAGTCACACAGCTAATAAGCAAAAGAGTGACTCCAAATCCAGTGGCCTTTTTTTGCACTGCATTAGTCAGTCTTTAGTCTTGCCTCATCAATCCCTCACTAAAGTACTGCATCTATGCGATTCGAGATTCTGCAATTTGAAAGAGACATGACGAGGCTGGTGATGGCTTGGAGGACTGCCACAGTATAACTCAAATTGGAGAGAATAAGGCTTTTAACAAAAAGATTTATGGATCCAGCAATTTTGCTCTGGGTAAGTTTGTGAAATCCTTCATTTTTAACCCCAATTGCCTAAAAAAAAAAAAGTGGTCCTCAAGAATATTATTGATTATAGGGATTTAGAGATTATCTAATCCAACCTATTTATTTGACAGATGAGCAAACCGAGGCTCAGAGAAATGAAGTGATTTGTCCAGTCACATAGCTAGTATATGGTTAACTAGACAGAAAACTGGGTTTTCTGTCTCTAAGTTCAGGGCTCTTTCCATTACAAGGTGGAATGATCAGCTCTTCTCCCGCTTTACCAAGGAAATAAGAAGAAAGGAGCCTAGATTTGAGTTAGACAAAAGGAAGCCCCTATTCAGAGGGGAATCATTAGGTTAGTGATTCCTAGCCATGTTTTTGTATTCATATAAACACTATCTTTGCTTGTTTGGGGAATTTCTTTTTCCTCTCCATACAAGTGCAGTTGTGTGTGTGTGTGTGTGTGTGTGTGTGTGTGTGTGTGTGTGAATATAGATGTATGTGTTTATATGTGTATGTTGTGTGTGTGTATGTATAACAGTAACTTCTTCTGGCACCCATTTCCTAAGGACTAGGTATGACACATTTCACCCCTCCCCCAGGGTTGTCTGGTACTTTTAAGGGAGTTTGAGGGTATCTAGTCTCTACCACTGGCTCAATCTCTTACTAATTGTTTCCTCCCTCAATTTTAGGGTTCCAAGCATCCCAGTTCCATTTAACTTCTTAACAGTCATCTTAGCTTCTACAAAGGAATATTTGCTTCAATGGTATAGCAAGAATAAACATGAAAACATCCCCTCTAATACCTGGGGACATAATCCCCCTTTGCTCTATATCCATCTCTGAGGGAGTAAGTACTGATTTGCTGCTTAACTCAGTTAATACATAGCATCATTTCCACCAAGTTCCAAGTCCAAAGCCCCATGGGCTAGTTTCCTGAGACCCTGGCTTCTTAGGGCTTCCTAGCTAGGCTGGCAGCAACATCTGTACTGGAATCCTCGCTGTCACCTTGACTCAGGCTCCAGGGTCAAGGACTCCATTCCCTACACCTAGAGCTGAAGAAGACAGACAAAACAACACCAAAACCCCAAGCCTGTTTCCTGGGGCCACAGGGTCTAAAAGGGGAGAGGAAGGTATCCTTCTCTGACCACTCCACTTAGTGCACGATGCTCATTTGAGCCTCACAACCTTGGGAGGTAGGTGCTACTATTACCCCCATTTTACGGATGAGGGAACTGAGGTAAACAGAAGTGACTTGTCCAAGTTCACACTAATAAATATCTGAGGCCAGATTTGAACTCAGTTCTTTCTGATTCCAGGCCCAGTAATCTATCATACTGTGCTACCTAGTTGCCTTAGGTGGGAAGTAAGAAGAACTAGAGGAACTATTTATATAATAATATATATATATACACATATATTATATACTACATATAACCATTTATATAATAGTATTATAAAGACAATCAACTGTGAAAGACTTAAGAACTCTGATCAATGCAATGACCAATCAAAATTTCAGGGGACTAATGAAATACGTTACCCACCTCCTGAGAGAGAGGTGATGGACTCAAGGTACAAAAAGAAATATATTTTTGGACATGGCCAATATAAGAATTTGTTTGCTTGTCTATACACTATTGTTACAAGGGTTTTCTTTTTCTTTTTCTTTCAGTTGGGAAAGGGAGGGGAGATGAGAGGAAAAGAGAAAAAAATACTCATTAATTGAAAAAAATTAATTTAAGAAAAGAAAGAAAAGCATTGCATCAGTCTGTGTCAGACTTCTTAAATCCTGTCTATGTGTGCAGACCTAGCCAGGTGGCTCAATCAGCAGAGTACTAGCATTGGAGTCAGAAAGACTTGAGTTCATAATTCTGCCTCAGACACTATTTGACCCTAGACAAGTCACTTAATGTCTCAGCCTCAGTTTCCTCACCTGTAAAATAGGGATACTAAATAGCTAGTATTTACATAGTGCTTTATAGTTTGCACTGCACTTTACATTGAGTTATCTCATTTGGTACTCACAACTCTGGGAGGTAGGTACTATTATTTGACTTATCTTATAGATAAAGAAATTAAGGCAGACAACAGGTAAGTGACTTGGCCAAATTGTGTCTGAGGCTAGATTCGAACACAGGTCTTCTCCAATTCCAGGGTCAGCACCCTGTCTACTATGTCACTTTGTTGTTCAGTCATTTCAGTTGTGTCCGACTCCTGTGACCCCATTTAGGGTTTCCTTGACAGAGATATTGAAGAGCGGTTTGCCAGTTCATCCTCCGGCTCATTTTACAGATGAGGAAACTGAGGCAAACAAGGTTAAGTGACTTACCGAGGGTCACATAGCTAGGAAGTGTCTTCCGGACTCCAAGCCCAGCACTCTATCCACTACACCACCTAGCTGCCCCACTGTGTCACCTCACTGCCTCTAACGATAACATTTATCTCGTAGGCTTGTTACAAAAATCACAAACACTTCGTCAACTTTAAAGCAAGCACTCTACAAATACTAACTATTAGTCTCTCTTGTAGCTTCACTAACATCACTAACTTCCCACTAACTGCCTTTTGGACATCTGGAGACATCTCAACTTCACCATGACCTAAACAGAACTTTTCCCTCCCGCCCCTCTAGAACTTTCCTCTTACTGTTGAGAGCACCACCATAGGCTTCCCAGTCACATAGGCATGGCACCTTGACGTCACCTTCAGCTCCTCGTTTCTGCTCACCCCCCATATCTAACCCATTGCCAAATCCTATTTCTCTCTCCACAGCCTCCTTTCACATCTGTCCCCTTCTCTACATTCACACAGCCACGACCTTGTACCGGTCATCACCTCTTGCCTGGACTTCTGCAATAGCCTTCGCGCTTGTCTCCTTGCCTCATCTCTCCCCATTCCAATCCACCTTCCACTCAGCCGCCGAGGTGATTTTTTCTAAATTAAAGGTCATAGGTCTGATCATATAAAAAGTTCCCTCCTCCCCCTGCCCAATCATAAGCTCCAGGGGCTTCCTATTACATCCAGGATCAAATATGAAGCCTGAGTTTGGAATTTAAACTTCTTCATAACCTGGCCCTTCCCACCTTTCCAGTCTCCTTACACTTTACTCTCCTCCTCATAGTATATGTTCTGGCAACACTGGCCTACTTACTCATAATATTTCATCTCCCATTTTTATGTCTTTGCCCCAGCTGTCCCTTACTCCTGAAAGTTCTCCCTCCTCACCTCCAACTCTTAATTTTCCTGCTTCCTTCACCACACCAACTCAAGAAGTCTTTCCTGGTCCTCCATCTGCTCTTGCCTTCTCCTCTCAAAGTGTCTCCCATCTATTCTGCATATGTTGTTGCTGTTGTTCAATCATTTTCAGTCCTGTCTAACTCTTCATGACCTCATTTGGGGTTTTCTTGGCAGGGATACTGGAGTGGTTTGCCATTTCCTTTTCTAGCTCATTTTATAGATGAGGAAACTGAGGCAAACAGGGTTAAGTGACTTGCGTAGGGTCACACAGCTAATAAGTGTCTGAGACCAGATCTGCACTTGGGAAGATGAGTTTTCCTGACTCCAGACCCAGCACTCTATCCATTGTGCCACCTAGCTGCCCTCTGCATGTACCTGTTTACATACTATACTTTAAGGACAGAGGCTACATATTTTGCCTTTCTTTGTATGCCCAGAGATTAGAACAGTGCCTGGCACATAGAAAGTGCTTAATAGAGACTTGGTTCGACTTGGCTGTGATATGTCCCCATACACTGGGATAGGAAAAATAGAAGTGGCATCCCTTCTCTTTTCTCCCTACCGGTAGCTCCCATCACATTCTATAATGTATATGTAGGCGCACGAGCACACACAAACTCTCTCTCTCTCTCTCTCTCTCTCTCTCTCTCTCTCTCTCTCTCTCTCTGCCCCCCTCCCCCTCCAGCCATTCTCTCTCCTCTTGCCACCATGATTACCACCATCTTTTTTTGCAAAAATTTGTGAAATGATATATAGCATCCCAGAATGTTAGGCCACCCTAATTCATTGGTTGGGTAATAGTAATAACAAAGTTTTTCTTTTTCTTTTTTTTTTTTTAGACCCGTGATTTCACTGCTACAGGAACTCAGGTGAGGAAACTCTATCAATGCAGCACAGTAATTGTTCTCTAACTCAATAGTCTTAGAGAACTTGCCTAGGGGCATTGAGTTGCCCAAGTTCACATATCCAGAAGATCTGAGGAAGAACTTGAACCCAGGTCATCCTAACTCCCAGGCCAGTTCTCTCCTACCACATACTATCATTACCATTATAATTATGTTATTATAATGATGTATTATTTCAATGATAATAAAAACATAGGCTCTAAAGTTTTCAAAGAGCTTTATAGTCATTGGCTCATTTGATTTCTCACTCACAATAGCCCTTTGAGGTAGTGATAAATTGTACACTCCCCATCCATGCTAAAGATCCTGTTCCACCCTTACTTCTTAAAGGAGATCAGCAGTAAGAGGGGTCAGTCACCATTAAGTTCCCATCCCACTGTCCGACATCTAGGCTCCTTGTAGTCTCTTACTTTTGCCTATCATCTTCCCTTCCCCTTTCTTCCTGACAGCAGAGCTAAGTGGGTGAGCTTTACTTGTGTTTCCAAGAATGTGAAGCTGGTGCATTTGTGGAGAACAAACACCATCTGTTATCAGAGTACAAATAATATTTCTTTTTCAGATCTCCTCTCTAACACACACACACACACACACACACACACACACGCATTCTGTACCCTGTCTCCTCCTTCATCACTCACACCTCCCATCCTCATATCCAAATGCTACAAGTTGAAACACATGCAGAAATGCATTTGATCCTGGACCAATCCCTGGGAGGTTGTTGCTGAGGGAAGAATCTGACCTTTTCAAGGTGTAGCCTGAAAACCCTGCAAATTATTTGATTTTCTAAAAATAAAAGAAAAAGAGACAGACAGATATATAGTCAGGAAGAGACAAAGGGAAGGAAGGATGGAAGAAGGGATGGAAGGAAAGAAAGAGGAATGAAGGGACAAAGGTAAAAAGAGAAAGAGAAATAAAAAGGGAAAGGAAGAAGAGAGGAAGAAGAAACAAGTGCACATGTAGTTGTGTGTAAAAAAGAGAGAAGGAAGAAAAAGAAAGAAAAAGATGAAGAGAAAGAGGAACAGAAAGAAGAGGAAGGAAAAATGAGAGAAAAGAAACAAAAAAGAAGGAAAAGATGGAGAAAGGGAGAAAAAGGAAAAGATAAAGAAGGAAAGAAAAGGAGAGAGAAAAAAGGCAGAAAGAAAGAGGGGAAGGATGGAAGGAAGGAGGGAGGAAAAGACAGAAGAAAAGAGGGAGGAAAGGAGGGAGGAAAAGAGGGAGGGGAGAAAAGAGGGAAGGAAGGAAGGAGGGAGAGAGAGTAGGAGGGAAGAAAGAAAAAAAGAAAGGAAGAGGAAGAGAGAAAGAAGGAAAGAAAGAAAGCATTTAAGCTGGAATTGGGAAGCGCATGTCCCTGCCAGTATGTGGGTCACACACAAAACCCCTCTTCCTTGGCATAAAGCAGCGACTGCAAAGAAAGAACCATCTGCCACGGGCTTCTGGCTGCCTGGCCACGTGGCTCCAGCGCAGAAAGAAACGAGAGGGGGAGTGTGCCCGAGCCCCCGCCTTCGCTGGAGTTCCAGGCAAGCCTTGGTGTCAGGTCGCTATTGTTTCCCGGCAGCTTGCCACGTGCGCGGCCCCACGCAGGCCGAGGGGAGCAGACAGCGCTCATTCTTCCGCACCCTTCCCTGGGAGCCTAGGCGGGGCTGGGTGAGGAGAGGCAGCGCTGTGCTTGGCCTTGGCCAGAGAGTGGCTCGGGAATTGCACCCCCCAACCCCCTCCTCCTCCCCCTGGGAATGAAGCCCGTGGGTTGAGCTTTCAGGAGGGAACAAATAGCCACGCTTCACGTGGGGGTGAATTTTTCTCCGACTCCTGCCTTCTGTAGATCTGTTGGCCAGTGTGCTACCACACCGTAAGACACCCTTTAAACAGCAGTGGGGTTTCACTCCCCTTTGGTTAAAATTTTCAAACTGAGCTAAGCAAGGAACACGCAAAAAGAAACCATATGTCTCTCGTGGCTGACATTTTAAGCACTGTGTATACATTCTCATTTAATCCTTATGACAACCATCACAGATTTAGTTATGTCGCTTTAATGGAAGAGGAAATTGAGGCTTAGAGATTACATGACCGGTCCATAGCCACACAACTAGTATGATTACAATACACATCATACCTAGGCTCAAAGCACCTTAGAGGTCATCTAGTCCAGCCACCCCCCATCCCCCACACCTTTATAGGCCTTTGCCCAATGAGAAATGACTTTCCCAAGGTCACACAGTTAATAGCAGAAATGGTATTTGAATCTAGGTCCCCTGACTCCAAACCCAATACCCTTTCCCTAACACTTGTCCCCCTACCTGTCCCCTGGAAAGAGACCTGGCTTCTTTCCTTAACACCAAAGCTGCCTCTGTGAAGGAAATGTATAAATTTCAGTGCTACATTTTGTTATCTGAACTTCTATTACCAGAGGTAGAAATAAATGGAGACTGTGAGTCATAACTGTACGGTGAAAACAGAGACTCTAGAGTCAGAGGACATAAGGAGATCTGGGTTCAAATCCTGCTCAGTTATTAACTACACGTGTGACCTTGAGTAAGTCATGACCTCTCTGGGGTTCAGTTCCTTATTTGTAAAATGAAGGGATTGTTCTGGATGGTCTCTAGGACCCTTTCCAGTTCTAACTTTATGACCAGGAAGTTTTTACTGAGGGAGGAGTGTGCCCTTTGCAAGTTGTGGAAGAAAAGCTCTGCAATCTATTTGGTTTTAAAGCCTAATCTGGAATTGAGAAGTGAAAAAAAAAAAGACAGCAGAAGGCCGGCCACATGCCCAATGCCAAGGCACTCACTGTATGTGGGTCATATGAAAAATCAATTTGTCCTTGGAATAAAGCAAAATGGAAAAAGCCATCTGACACAGACTTCTGGATGTCCGGTCTCTTCTCAGAAAGGGTGGGGCTGTAGTTCTCTAGTCTTCATGACCCCATTTGGGATTTTCTTGGCAAAGATACTAGCGTGGTTTGCCATTTCCTTCTCCAACTTATTTTACAGATGAGAAACTGAGGCCAACAGGGTTAAGTAACTTGCCCCGGGGTCATACAATTAGTGTCTAAGGTCAAATTTGAACTCAGAGGGACAGCTTGGTGGTGAAGTGGATAAAGCAGTGGCCCTGAAGTCAGGAGGACCTGAGTTCAAAATTGGCCTCAGACCAAACACTTGACACTTAATAGCTGTGTGACCCTGGGCAAGTCATTTAACCCCAATTGCCAAAAAAAAAAAAAAAAAAAAATTTGAGCTCAGGTCTTCCTGACTCCAAGCCCATTACTCTAGCCACTGCGCCATCTAGCTGTCTTTTCAAGAAGTGCCGAAATGTATATCACCATAGGGTGATCCTCAGACTGGAGATACACTCACACAGCCCCTTGCTGGGAACGTGCTAAACAAGCCTTTCCAGAGCTCAGTCTATTTTGGCATAGCCTTCAAGATCCCATATGTTATGATATACAAACATACCCAGAGTTGATCTTCCCTAAGTCAACTTCCCTCCAGCCTCTTCCCAAGACATTCCTCATGCTTGGGTCACTTAGTAACACTCCAATCCAACCATCCCCTCTACTTCGTCCTAGCATCCAGCCTACTGTGACAATAACCTGATCCAATAAACATTTATTAAATTTCTACTGTATGCAAAGAACTATAGTAGGCACTGAGGATCAAAAAAGAAAAAGAAAAGTAAAGATAGTCCCTACATGCAAAGAACTATCCTTCTGCTGGGGGTGGGTAGGTGGGGGGAGATCACTAGTAACTAGGGAATCAGGAAAGGATTCCCATTGGAAGCAGCAAATGAGTTCAGACTTAAAGGAAGCTAGGAATTCTAAGAGACAATGGTTGGTTGATTATTGTCCTTACTTCACAAAGAGGACCAAAATGGCATCACTATGTTGGAGTCAATGTAGAGTGTATCCAACTGTGGCTGATACAAGCTTGGAAGGCTCTCCCACAGGTTGGGCACAAACAGTCCATATGAACATCTGGAGTGACAGAGACCGGTTAGAAACAGAAGGAAGGATGGAATGAATGGCTGGCATGGGAGACAACCTGTGTAAATGCATGGAGGGAGGAAATGAATGCTGAGTTTGAGGAATAACCAGTAAGCCAGTGTTCCTTCTCATTCTCCAGGGGCACATCTCATGTTTACAACTTTGTTCCTATGTCACTGACTGTCCCTCATAATGTTGTTTTACCTAGTTCATTTTCATGGAAGCAATTAGCTGTTCGGTGGGATACAATTACGTGTACAAATTAAGAAAGTGAATGGGAAACTCACCATGGTAAAGCACAAACAATGGCACAGATCTCACACCTTATAAATACTCCAAAAGGTCTCTATGATCAACCCCATTTTTTAGACACAGAAAGTATGGCGAGAGTACATGTGGCCATATAGGCAAGATAATGGAAGAGAACATGGCAGACTTTGAACTCCAGGACCCTATTCATGTGCTCACCAAAAAGAGGGGCTTCCTTTACTACTATGCCATAACTACAATTTCACCTTCTACAAGAAGTCTTTCCTTCTCCCCTTTACTGCTAATACCTTCCCTCTGAGATTATGTCCAATTTAACCTTTATTTATCTTGTGTGTACCTAGTTCTTTGCATGTTGTCTCTCCCATTAGACCGTGGGTTCCTTCAGAGCAGGGACTATCTTTTGTCTTTCTTTGTATCACCAGAAGATAGCACAGTGCCTGGCACACAGTAGGCATTTAATAAATGCTTGATGACTTATCTTCAATATGAAGAAATTGAGTCCCAGAGAAGTTAAGTGATTTGCTGATGGTCATATATGTATCAAGCAGCAGACTTGAGATTTGAACCCAGGTTGCTGGACTCCAAAAGCAGCACTCTTTCTACTTCACTATGTGTCCTACAGAGTTAATCTCAGTCACAAATCTGAACTTCCGCTATTGAGCTCAACCACCAATTATTGGAGAAGACTGTCCAACAGTGGTCATGTCTGTTAAAGTACATATACATCAATAATAGCAACCAAAATTTATGTAATAATACTTGAAGGTTTACAAAGCGCTTTACATACATTTTCTTTTGAGTCTCACAATAATCCCATGAGGCTGCAAAATGTGTTATTATACCTATTTTGCAGAAGAGGAAACTGAGGCCCAGAAAAGTCAAGTGACCTATCCATATTCACCCAGCTACTGTCAGTAGTAGGATTTGAATTCAGGTTTTCCCCATTCCTAATCCAGCACTCTATTATTAAACGTGATATTTGTTTAGATATCACAAAATCAGACAATCTTGCAGTTGGAAAGGACCCCAGAGGTCATCTAATTCAGCCTGTTTCTGTATAGGAATCTCACCTAGAGTGTCCTCCACAAGTGGTATTTCAGCTTTTACTTGTATACGTTTAGGGAAGGGAAAACCAATACCTCCCCAAGACAGCCCATTGCCATTTTGGATTTATTAGGAAGATATGTCATTTGTAAAACAGTAATAATAATGGCATCTAAGGCACAGTTTGTTGTGAGGATCAAATGAGATACAATGGGCAAAGAGCTTTGCAAACCTTAAAACACTATAAAATGCTAGCTGTTGTTGTTGTTGTTGTGTGTTCCCCATTCCTCCATCCCTGGGTTTTGTTTCAGATCTTGAGCCTGCCCTTATGTGAATTAAAGCATGCTATAATAAAGGCCTATCTCATTATGTACTACTGGTCAGTTGGATTCTTTTGGGAACCCTGGTCTGTGTCCATAACTACTGTCAAAGACTTGGACATTGCCTCTCTGCACCTGTATCCCATTGAGTATGTCTATCACTCTTTCCCCAAGACATTTCAAAGATCATTAAGAGAGGCTCAGCTGTTCTTTCGACGATTGTAATTCACTTGGGTTGCATGAGGTATTTGAGGGCAGCTTAACCCACTGTACCATGTCCTTGCTCATCCAGGGTATCATTCCCACACTGAAGATCATTCTTCTTTGAAGAGAAGGCAGAAACAAAATGAGTTAGAGACTTCTTTCTCCAGGTCATCTGTTGCCATCATTGCCATAATTCCAGACAGCTGTGCCAGCCCCTCTTGGATACCCTGAGCTTTTGTAAATATGTTCAGCTAGTTTTCCCTTTTGACTTCTGATGGGGGAAGAGGGAGAAGAAGAGAAGAGGGCTTGAAGTGAATAAGGAGATTGAAATGGTGATTGTGAGGACTTTGGATTTGTGAAGGGAATCAGAAATTGGACTAAGGGAGAATTTTGGAAGAAATTGAGGAAAAACTGCAGGAGGAAAGAAGGGCTTGCTCAGAAGGAGGAGCAAGGACCTGAGCAAGGAGAAATAAAAGGAAGAAAGGTAAGTGGCAAAAAAAAGTAAAATAAGAGGTTTGAGAAAAAAAGAAAAGCGTGGTGTAACAACCAAGTTGTTGTGAAATCAAAATACAGGAACCAGGGGGGGAGTTGTTCAGTGATGATGAAAGGTGTCAAAGGTCTTAATATGGTGCCTTTGAGGTCCAGTATGAACACACACAAGTCATTCAAAAGGAGTTGGAGAATCTTAGTTCATGTTGAGAGCGGTTCATGCTGCAGCAGCTTGAATTGTGTGAGCCATATTCGGATTTCTAGCTTCCAAGAGACAACTTATCTGCCTCCTAAAAGAGAAAGTGAGGGGCCTTAAGGAACACCTCAGTAAATTCTAAATTATCAAGGACACTGAAGTGTTTCTGAGAAGGAAAAAAAAAAGCAGAAACTGAGTTTCAAAGAAAAAGAAAGTTTTGTGTTTTTTAAAGGGATTGAAAGTATGTGGAGGTCAAGGGTGGAGAACTTGACCTTTATCAGTAGGTCAATAGAAGAATGTCAACAGAGAAGGAAGGGAAGGAAAAAGGCAACTGTGGACTTGAATATGGAAAAAAAATAATGCTGTCATGAAGAAGCGAGAGTTGCTGCTTGTCCTTCAAGGAATGATAGAGAGACAGGTGAGAGATCTTCCAGAAACAGTCAGAAGGAAAGAAGATCAGTGGTGGCTCTCTGCTCACGGGTAGACGCTCTGTTGACCTGATTACAATAGATGGATCGGTTGTCTTTGGAGCACATATCCAAGAAATAACCTAAAACTTCCCAAGACTTTTCAAAATGGATGACTACTACCTACTTCTAGTGATTCACACAGATACCAATGACACAGCCAGAAGAACATTAGAGTGCATTGCAAAGGAGATATGGATTCATATCCTAGAGAGTAGCTTTAAAGAGGGGAGAAGAATAACAGTTGAGTCATCTAGAAATCCATAACAGATAAAACCCAAGGAAGGAACCATTAGTGAAAGGCATATCTGAAAGGCAGATATGAGCTCAGACCTGGGGTCGAGAGGACTTGAGTTTGAATCCTGCCTCAGATACTAACTAGCTTTATGATCCTGGGCAAGTCACTTAACATCTCCCAATCTGTTTCCTCATCTACAAAATGGGGATATTAATAGCACTTACTTAACAAGATTGTGAGGAGGATGAAATGAGATATTATGTATAAAGTGCTTGGCAAACCTTAAAGCATTGCATAAATGTTAGCTATTATTATGTCTACATGCACATGTAGCAAGCAAGATGCCTAATGCAAGGAGGCCACATCAGACTTGTAGGTGTTGCTGATATTGGAGGGGATGTAACCCATAAGTGGGACATGGTTCTAGATGAGTAAAGATTATTCAAAAGAAACAGAATAGACTAAAGGCCGGGGTGGGAAGGAAAAACATTGCCATCCCATTTAACTGATGTGAAAACTGAGCCTTGGGGAACCTCCTCGACCCCTCTTCCCTGGAAACTAGGAATGTGTAACACTGGAAAAAAGTCCCGTGTTTCCTGTGAATCCTAACACAGGCTGTGGTGGACTTTTTTTCCAGAAAGATTCTCCCTGAGGATCAGGGGTTTGAATTCCAGGACTCAAAGATCCTTCATTCTTGTGCAGGAGTCTCCAAAGTATGGTCAGATACCGTGCTGCTTATTTTGGGGTGCTAGGTGGTTTTTATATTTTTAAAACACATACATAAGATTTTATTACATTTAAAAATGTCAAACAAAAACATTCTTGGCTTGGGGAAGGATTTGGCCTGCAGGCTGCATTTCCACAGTCCCCTGTTAGAGTATACCTTTCAGAATAAGACTCATGGAAGCAGGTAGATTGAGATTCAAACAACAAAATAATCAGTGTGTTAAAAAGTTTATCTGACTTTAACCTAGTCCTGACTACAAAACATTCAGAGTAGCAGAGAATGGTAATTCACTCAAACTAAATAAGTATCTGCCATTTCAGAGGATTATAAAAAGGTTAGGGTAGGCAGCTAGCAAATTGAAGTTCTGGTTATAGAACCCAGTACCCCTACACGTCCCCCCCAACATGGACACTCTCTGGTTCATGATATTTAAATCTTATCCACATATTAAAAACCTTTAATTCCACAGAATCTCCTTTGAAGAAGTCACAATGAAACGTGACAGAGGGGGAAAAAAGATATTTACTTAAAATAAAATGGAAGGTAACAAAGGGTTAAATCAAGCAGCAAGTCCTCAAGCTACCCTTTTTCCCAAACTACCACCTCCAGAATCTTTGGGGGAGGAAAAAAACTAAACCAGCTGTAAGCCTCTAGCGCTTTTCTTGTCCCCTCCACTTGTTAGCACATTTCTGTAGGATATGAAATGGGAAAGGGATGATAGGGGCTTGACCAGTGTCTGAAAGCTGAAGCCTCGATGCCTGGAGTATACTGCTTCTTGGCACTGGAACACTGAGATCTTAACACCTCCTCCCACCTCTTCTACCAAGATGAGGCAATACCAGCAAAATCTAGTGGCACAGTAGATAGAGCTGGGGCCTTGGAGTCAGGAGGATCTGAGTTCAAAGGTGGCCTCAGACACTTGATACTTACTAGCTGTGTGACCCTGGGCAAGTCACTTAACCTTGATTGCCTCACCAAAAACCTAGACACTACTGTGGAATAGTAGTTCTCAAACTCTTTCAGATCTCTTAAAAATCATTGAGGACCCCAGGGAGTTTTTATTTATGGAAGTTATATTGAGCAATATATACCATATTAGAAATGCAAATGTCTTAGTATTATTATGAAAATAGTTTTAACCTCACAGGCCCCCTGAAAGGCACCATACTTGGAGAATCTCTGCTAAGAAGGAATACTTCTAGCTGCTAATGAAGTAATTGTAGTGCTTCTTTCCTTCTCTCCTCACTTCCCTTCCCCCACCCCAAACAGGCATTTTTAAAAATAGTCTGCTTTTTAAAGTTTTCCAACAAATTTCCCCTTTATTCATTCCCATGTCATTACTGTACAACCATCCACAGTGGTTCAGGAATCATATTGACAGAGCCAAGGGCCCCAAGGCATTAGCTACATCATCAAAGATAATATCTGAACCATAACACGAAAAATTAAACTCATGCAAACCTGGGGTGGAGTGAGAAAAAGGTTTACTGACCTCTCCTCTCTCCTCTGTTCTCCTTCCCCCGGGGCTCCAATAAGGCTCAAATCTGGCTAGTTCTCGGAGACAAAGTCTATTATCCCCTGGCTACCCTTCATAAATCAGGAATTGGGGTAAGGAGAAGGGCCCAAGCTTGAGAACAAATAAAAAAAAACAGTCTACTTTTTGTCCCTTAGCCACCTTCCGATTTACTCCAGAACTTTTAAACTTCCCACTCTGGGTGTGCGTGTCACCCAGTGACTACTGACACCTCCATTCACTAGAACTTCTTGGGCTTCTGGGCGGTGTAGTTCCCAGAGACAAGTCTCCTTGACATTTTAATAGTACTGCAGGACCTCAGTTGGAAACTTTCTTGCTGATTTTTGTATGAACTCTGAGGGCAGAAACCATGTGCACTATATCTTCTCTTTATAGGACCCAGGAACACTTGAGAGGGATTTCTTTTTTCTTCTGGTATTGCCCCCCAAAAAAACAAAAATGAAAAACTTTCCATGGGCAGCTAAGATAGAGATCGAGGCCTGAAGACCTGGGCTCAAATCCAGCCTCAGATCCGGCTCAAATCCAGCTCAAATCTCAGTCCACACTGGCTGTGTGACCCTGGGCAAGTCACTTAATCCTGTTTTCCTCGCTTTCCTCATCTGTAATATGAGCTGGAAAAGGAAATGGCAAACCATTTTAAGTATCTTTGCCAAGAAAACTCAAAATAGGGTTACAAAGAATCGGACACAATTGAACAGACAACAACCACCAAAAAAAAAACCTGAAAAAAAATCTAGATTCCTCCTGCGCTGGAGTTGTAACCTGGATTCAAATTCTGACTCTACTATTTACTTACTATCTGTGTGACCTTAAGCCATTTCACCTCCCTGTGCCTCAGCTGCCTTCGCAATCAGACAAGAAGACTTCTCTGAGGTCTATGAGCCTCTCATTCTCGAAATTCCCTATTCACAAACACAGTTTATAAACATGCATAAAAATACTAAATATACAGAAAAATTTTGTTGAAAGAAATAGGAAAACAAAACAAAATCTCTTTTGGCTAACTCTTAGTGCCAAAGATCTTATAATGATGACCACAGAGTCACTTCTAGCCCCTAATAGGAAGAAGGTATTGTTGTTTGTCCATCATTCTCCATTAGGACCACGACATCAGGAAGGTGATGCTATGGAGGATTCCTCTGGTTGAGGTCTTGCCTTAATCTCCTCCTGGCTGACTGTCCTGGTGGTCCCACGTGCAGTTCCCAATTGCAGCCAGCTGGGGGCTCTAGATGATCTCTAAGCTTTGCAACACGAGCATCTTTGGCTAGGTCTTTTGGCAACCCCCACTAGCAAATCGAGGGAGGGGAGGATGAACAGGGAAGATTAATTTAAATGTTCTCTGGGTTTTTTAATTATTATTATTGGCACAGTATCTGCTGACAAGGCAAGCGGGAGGGAGGAATTTTAAGTGCTTTCCATGTGTGTGGGGAATTATGGCTCTTCTGTAATGTCTAACAGCTCTATTGTTCCTGCTACTTATAGAGACATATCCCAGGCTAGG
Source organism: Vombatus ursinus (assembly GCF_900497805.2). Taxonomy (NCBI): domain Eukaryota; kingdom Metazoa; phylum Chordata; class Mammalia; order Diprotodontia; family Vombatidae; genus Vombatus; species Vombatus ursinus. Next base: position 37,745,325 of record NW_020940360.1, read on the forward strand.
GGGTCTCCTGCCATGCTCCAATACCCCCGTGTATACTCTATATCCTTGAACATCCATGTCATAAACTCCAAGTTCATGCTCACAATCACAGTACTTAAAGCTGGAAGGAAAGTTGGAGTTTATCTAGTCCAGGGGTTCTTAACCTTTGTTTGGGTCATGGACCCCCTTTGGCAGTCTGAAGGGGAAAAAGTGGAAAGGGAAAAAGCATTTGTTAAGCACCTCCTGTGTGCCAGGCACTATGTTAAGTGCTTTACAAATATTATTTCATATAATAAGGTGAAAACTATGAAATTTTTCTCAGAATAATGGTTTTAACTCTTCAAAATAAAACACATAAGATTACAAAGAAAACAAACTATACTAAATAAAGGTGCCATTTATGTCTCATCCAAGTTCATGGATGCCCTGAAATCAATCCATAGACCCTTTATTTTACATTTAAGGAAATTGGACCTAGACAGAGGTGTCATTCATAATGTGTAACTACACAGTTAATAGTAGGGAGCTAGGTGGAACAGTGGATAGAATGCTGGGTCTGAAGTCAGGAAGACTTATCTTCCTGAGTGCACTTGTTTGTCCTTTTCTCAACTCTTACCTACCTTTAGTCATTGAATAGGCATGGCCTCCTTGATTCAAATCTGGCCTCAGACACTTACTAGCTGTGTGACTCTGGGCAAGTCACTTAGCATTGTTTGCCTCAGTTTCCTCATCTGTAAAATGAACTGGAGAAGGAAATGGGGGTCAGAAAGTGTCAACAACAACAAAAGTTAGTAGGAGAGTTAAATCCAATGTTTATTATGCCACATCAGATCCCATTATGACATACCCTTGTGATCTTTCTCTTTCTGACTCTCTGAATGAAGTGCCCCCAATTGCTCCCCATTTTCCTCTGCTTAAGCAAGTGGGTAGGTGCAGGCTCAAGTATGAAATGTTAAAAGACTAGAGGAATGCCTCCAGCATGTTGAATAAATCCTCTGTTTATAGAAAGACACTGGAAAAGAGTCCCACAGGATGACAAAGTCTGGATAAGTGGTGATGTCTTCTGCTGGTTGGAGTGTTCACATGATGAGATTACTGAAGTGCTTGGCGGGATTATTCAAATCACCAAGGATTTCAGCTGCCTCAGCTAGTGAAAGGCTTTGTGCCACGTGTGCCCTCAGGCTGCAACTATTCTGTCAATTTGGGGTAAGGAAAGAGAGGAGAAAATCCTAGCATCAAATATTTTTCTCTTTTCATACATAGTGGCTGCTCCATATACAAAGTGAACTCAATAAATAAGTCTGAGTTAGCTAAAGGAACAGGGATATAATCACCTGCAAAATACACATAGCAACAGCACTAATAACAATACTAACTCATTTACGTTGCACCTGTTGTTTGTTGTTCAGTCATTTCAGACTCTTCGTGACCTCATTTGGGGTTTCCTTGGCAAAGATACTGGGGTGGTTTGTCATTTCCTTCTCCAGTTCATATTACAGATGAGAAAACTGAGGCAAATAGGGTTAAGTGACTTGCCCAGGGTCACACAGTTAGTAAGTGTCTAAAACTGAATTTGAACTCACAGAGATGAGTCTTCCGGATTGAAGGCTCAATTTTCTATCCACCGTGTCACCTATCTCCCCAATGTTACCCTATGTTGGACCTGTGGTGCCCCTGTCTCTCAGATGGGGCCCCACGAAAAGCTATCCATGTTCAAAGTACTTGTGAGTACATACATCTACTCAAAAACCTTAGTCAATGAACCCCCAACAATTTATTTGCTCTTACTAGGTAGCCAGAGGATGCATTTAATTCAAAGTAAAAGAATTTAATGAAATATCATTGTAGGAAAAATATCATTGTAGCAAAAACTCTCCCCTCATCAGTGGGAAGAGTGAAAACTTGGGAACATATCTGGACAAGGCATACACAGAAGACTTGCAAATGGTGGAAACTCATATAGCTAGGATATGTGTTTAGAGGGGCATACAACAGGAAATGTGTGGAGAAGCAACTCACCTACATTCCTACAGATCCATAATTTTGAATGGAGATATAGCATTCCTCCTGCTGGTTTTGCATGGTATCTAATCTCTGCCAGTTGGTGCTTTGCTGGACAAATGCTCCCTGATAAACATGGCTAGACTGGGTAGTTTTCTTTGTCTCCAGATGAGCAGACTTCTTCAGCTAATGTATTATTTCTTCCCTAGAAAAGGAAAAATCATCCTGACCAACATTCTTTTAACTTAGAGCTTAGAGACTTAAGCTTTAGCTCTCTTGGGGAGGTAGGTCTTTCCTATATAGTTGATGGTTTAGGTGGCATTACTAAGTCGTTGTTTTCAAATCTTTGTTATGAGGGAAGGCTTTCTAGGTAGGGAAGGGAGGAACATATTAAAAATGGATAAGGTATAAAAACGTAAAGCATCAATAAAAACTTTTTTTAAAAAATTATATAAGGATTGCAACAACTGAAATTGTAAATGATAGGTTAAAAAAATTGCAAAATGGAGCATTTGATTCATCATCATTTAAAAAAAGATAAAGAACAGATGATTAAAAAGAAAGGAGCTTGGGGGCAGCTAGGTGGCACAGTGAATAGAGCTCTGAGCTTGGAGTCAGAAGGACCTGAGTTCAAATCCAGCCTCAGACATTTAACACTTACTAGCTGTGTGACCTTGGGCAAGTCACTTAACCCTGATCACCTCACCAAAAAAAAAAAAAGAAAGGAGCTTGGGGGACATTCCTAGAAATGCAGAAACAAACATTTCTCTGAGAAGGAGGATAATAGTTCTAAATTTATAATCCTATGATAAATATCACCAATTAAAATGCTTTGATCACTCACAAAACCAATACTCGCCTGTGGAACAAGCATTAGCCAACCTTTCTTGATTAAATTATTAACTGCAGTGTACTCCTCAAGTCTCCCAGCTATTCTGTGAGATGTGGCACTTCCTTCATTCATCTCTCCTGTCAGAAGCTCCAGTGGTTTATAAATCCAGGCTGACTCATTTCCTTAAAGTCTCAGTTCTGGTGGGGTTTCACGTGGTCTGTGAGTGAGTCTGTCTCTTCTTGTACCATGCCACATTTATGGCTTTGCTGTGGAGAAAGAAGAACTGATTTCCATAGTTCAGGTGGTAAAGAATTAAAAAATAAAAATAAACCGGAACTTTTGTGCATAGAGAGCTGCATTATGTCTGTTAACCAGTAAGGACTACCTGTCTTAAAATCAGCATCATAAATGAATGTCTAAAAATACTCATTTTTTTTATCATAAGCATAGGTATTCAGATCAGATACCTCAGAGACAGCCACACTGACTGCGCTTGTAAATTCCAAGCCAATTGGGTTCCCAAAGGACTACCACTGGAACACTAATGCTATCATAATCCAAAGGTATCTAATGCTTTAAATAAGCTTCATATTGCGTAGATTCTTTCTTTATGAATGAAAAAAAGTTATCTCATATAAAATTATTTTAAAAATCCATTGTACTCAGTTTTATAGTCAAATAAGTCCATCTTGCTCCAGGCAGATTTTGAAATATTATGTAAATGTATTTACTGTGATATAGGGGAAAGAATGCTCGACCCATAGGTAGAGGCTCTGGGTATACTTCCTGGAACTGTGTGACCCTTGGCAACTTCCTCCCCCTCTCTGCCTTCAGTTTTCTTATCTGTAAAATGAGGGAGTTGTACTTAATAAACTCTCACATATCTCTAAATCTATGGTCCTATGAACTGAATGTGTATGTATTTTGTATATAAGCAGACTTTTTTTTTTGCTTTTTTTCCTCATTTCCTAGATTTACTTCTTAAATCTTCTTCATGACCTCCTCTTTTGCCATTGTTTTCCTTTCTAATGCTCTGGTATCTGGTTACCATATAAGATATTCAAGCAACTCAATGGTTAACTCTTCTGATAGATTCTATGCTGGGCACTGCTCATCCTGAATGAAAAGAAAGCATTGCTTTTAGCCACCTTTTTCCCTCACTCCTCTCTATTGCCATGCAGTACAGGATGAGGCAAGCTGATTCCTTGAAAAAAGAGCCTGGATGTCATCCTTATCTCTGCTTTAATCAGCCACACTTAACCATAGGGTAGAAGAGGCCACATAATACCTCACAGGGAATAAGTAGCAAAAAATATTGAATTTTGTAAGTGATTCCAATATAATCATGAGATTTCACACTGGACAAATATAACATGTTAATGCTAATCTCTTCAGCTTTAGAAGGCACCAGGTCTATTCAGATATATAGACTTGCTGAAAGGCAGACCCTTGAGAAAGAAATACCACTGAGAATTTAGGTAAAATCTGAATAACCATTGAATGAATGAGTTTCTATAACTGTGATTCTTTACTGGTGCTTTGTTATTTCTTTTTTATTTTTATTTTTATTTTTAGGCAATTGGGGTTAAGTGACTTGCCCAGGGTCACACAGCTAGTAAGTGTCAGGTGTTTGGTCTGAGGCCAATTTTGAACTCAGATCCTTCTGACTTCAGGGCTGGTGCTCTATCTACTGCACCCCAAGGTGCTTTGTTATTTCAATGGATCTGTGATCTTATCAATACAGATACTCCCTCCAACAGTGAGAAGTGACATCCATGGCTCCTCATGCTGTGCAGCTCTTGCTGGACCTCTTGTAAATCCTGCTACATGGTCCACCCAACATTGTGAAGGCTTTCTTCTAAATCTCTTGATATCATGAATGTGTGTTCTCAGTAGAGTCCATAGACTGCCCATCAGTTATCCCTATCATGGGTTCACCTCCTTTTCTGCTCTTGCATGTTTCACATCATTCCTGTAGAGCCATTTTTCATTGGTTATAAGTTGTACCCTGCTTGCTCCCACTATGTCCTCTCCCCCACCCCACCCCCAACCACCCCCATTGCATTTTGGTGGTCTGCAACTTAACCTTTCTGAGCACCATGATATTCCATTACTTGCAGCTATATGACAGCATTGAAAGAATATCAGTGTTAAAATGATGGGGCTTGAAAAGAACATCAATGAAACATTAAAAAAAATAACCAGGAGGGAGCAGAAGGATGTTCAAAAGGGCACACAGACAATCAGGTCCAGTGCTGGTACTACCATGTCAAATTTGATGTATGCTTGAAAAAACCCAATCTGTGTATGGTAGATTCATGGCTTTATATATAATCCTCTTTGTCCATGGAAATATTCATGTTTGATGACTGTCAATTTACTCCTTTAAAACTCTTACTTAGAATAAAAATAAAAAAATTAAGTTAGACTTCACTTCTTTGTTCTCATGTTTTTCATTTTGGTAAATATCTCAAAAGGGAGAAGAGAGCTATAGTACTATGTTATAGAATTTTTTCCTTCAGGGAGAAGCATGGGTTGATTTAAAGCATTGCACTATTTCCCAAATGCCTACTTTCTTCCTCCTACCTAATTCTTGACTCAGCCACAGTTTGCTTTAGGCACAGTTTCTGTCCCAGAGATACCAGCTCTAGGGATTGTCCATACAACTGTATATCATAGTCTGGACCATAGGCATTCTTTATCCATTTGGTTTTTCCTATGTGGATAGTCAGACCACAGAATTCTTTTGAAAGTTTATAGATCTCATTTGAAATGTTCTGCAGTGTTCCAGGGCTTAAAGCAATTAGCATAATGTTATCCACAAGCAGGAGCATCTGGAAGAAAACCATCTGAAAGAAATCCTTCTTTCATCTGAACTCTGTGCTTGGACACAGGGTCCATGTCTTAAATATTTTTGCATCTCCCACACTTTACCCTTCAGTGCTTTGTGTATTTATTCACTCAAGCAATATCTAATTAAATAATAATATGTATAATAAAAATAATAATAGATAATAATAATAGCTAACATTTATACAGAATTTTAACTTGGACAAAGTTCTTTATGTATATTGTTTGATTTTATCTTCTTAACATCCTTATGAGGTAAGTATTATCAACATCCCCATTTTACAGATGAGGAAATTAAGGCTGAGAGATGTTAATTGACTTACACAGCCTGAGGCAAGATTTCAAACTTGGGTCTTCCTGATGCCAAATTCAGTGCTCTACTCCCTGTACTACCTAGCAAAGTTATGAAGTGTCTACCAAGTTCCAGGTAACTAGACATAAGGATAAAATGCAACCTTTCTCTCCTTGTAGAGCTTACAGTCTGACAAGGACATAAAATTCATCCTTATTTAATGATGTTATATTTACATGTTATATATTTTTATATATTTATATTTAAGAAGTACAAACAGTGTTGCATCAGAGAGGGAAAGTTATTGACAAGATAGGTTAAGAAAGGTTTTATAGAGGAGATAGCATTTGAGTTGTGCTTTAACGGATAGGTAGGAATTGAAGAAATGAAGTAAAAAGTAAAAAGAAAGGACTTTCCAGGTGGAAAGGAAGGAAGGAAATAGAATTCATTAATCACCTTCTATATGCCAGGCACTGTCCTTTTATAAATACTATTTTCATTTTATCTTCATAACAACCCTGCAAGGTAGGTGCTATTATAACCCCCATTTAACAATTGAGGAAACTGAGGCAAACATAGGTCAAGGGACTTGCCCAGGGTCAAGTTTTTGAGGCCAAATTTGAATTCAGGTCTTTCTGACTCCAAGCCCAGTGTTCTATCAACTGAGCTACCTAGTTGTATCTGGATGAAACCAGAGGATGAGTTTTGGGGGATAGAGAGTTCTCCTGTTTGACTAAAGTATAGAGTGAGTTTAAGTCAGTAACATAAGATAAGGCTAGATAGGTAGTATGGTGTCCTGTCAAGGAGAGTTGTGAATACTAGACAAAGGTACTCGGAATTAATTTGGTATGCATTAAGGAGCCACTGAAGATTTTTGAGGGGAGGAGTGGCAAGGCCAGATTGATGCATGAAGATAGATGTGACAGTTGTAAGAAAGACAGTTTGGAAGGCTGAAGAGTGGAGGTGGGAAAAGCCTGTTCCAAAGCCATGGTGCTAGAGTAGATAGATGGTAGTGAGCAACCTATTCTAGAGTGAGAATTGAAAGGAGAAGATCAAATAGAAGAGATCTGGAGCTCTAATCAGCAGGACTTGGCAACTGTTGGCTTTGAAACCTGAGAGAAAGGGCAGAGAATGACAAGGTTCTGAATATAGGAGACTAATGGTGGTGGTGCTGACAGAAACAGAGGTCAGAAGTAGGAACTCATAAAAGACATTTAGTAAATGGTTATTGGAAGAAATACATTTAAATCTGGAAAAATCTGGCAAGATTCAAAGAAGGAATTATGGCACAGTACTATTGTAGTCTCTTGCTGGTGCTGTGGATAGACTACCAGGCCTAGAGTCAGGAAGACTCATCTTTGTGAGTTTAAATCTGCCCTCAGACACTTAGTAGCTGTGTGGCTGTAGGCAAGTCACTTAACCCTATTCACCTCAGTTTCCTCATCTGTAAAATGAGCTGGAGAAGGAAATGGCAAACCACTCCAGTATTTTTGCTAAGAAAACCTCAGATGGGGTCATGAAGAGTCAGACATGACTGAAATGACTGAGCAACAACTATTGTTTCTTTCTACCTTCTGAGCTACTTAGCAAATGAACAACATAAAAACAAAGAATTAAAGTCATAAGTAACCTAGAGACAGTTAGTAATTACTATTGATAAAAACAAATTCCATTTGATCGAGCAGTACTTTAGGTAATGAAAATGGGGCATATTTGAAAAAAAACTCAAGAGAATGCGGATTCCACAGAAACACACATTATTTCTTGCTGTGGATTCAGAGCAGTGAGTACTGATAGGTCAGTAGCCTAATAAATCTTCTTGTTGAATTAAGGTAGCATCAAAGATAGGACCAAAATGTAACATATGCTAAGAGAATATATTAGATGAATTTACATGCATAGCGTATTTTATTTCTCTAAATCAAATTGAGGGACTGAATGAAATATTTTACTGTAAACCAGCCAGAAATAACTCCCTCACAACCTAGCCTCCAAGGGAGAGTCAATAAATAAGGGGAAATTTCATTTCTCCAAGAAGCTGTTTATCTAGAATACATGCATTACAACAAACCCTCATTACCATGTCTAGATAAATAATGTCTGTAATTTCTGTGATTTAAAGTTGGCAGTGTTTTCACTCATGTTTCAGAAATAAAGGATTTTGAAGACATGCTTAAATTCACCTTACTAGCTTGCCCTTGTAAATTTTCTCCTTCTTAATTCTTTCATGAACACTACATTAGAAAAAGTTCTGGAATTAGACTTGAGGGACCCAGGTTTGAATTCTTCTAAGGAAAACGAGCTATGTGACCTTGGGAACGTCCATTAATGTTTCACAGCTTCCATTTTGCTCCATTTGTAAAATGGAGGTGACAGTACCTGTCTCACAGGGTTGTTGTGGAGTTGAAATGAGAAAATGCATATAAAATGTTTGCAAAACTTAAAAGTCCTAGATGAAGAGTCCTTTATCTTTTTCTGTGTCAGACCCTTTCAGTAATTCTGGTGAAGCCTAAGGACCCCTTCTCCAAATAAATTTTTTTAAATTCATAATTGGAAGAGATGCTCATTTCAGCCACAGAGAGAATAATGAAAATTAAGAAATAAAGTAAAGGGGTTTTCTCGTCATCTAAATTCACAGACCTTCCCCACCCCATCAAAACCTATTCACATACCCCATGAACCCCAGGTTAAAGAACCTTGCACTGTATAAATGTTAATTATAGCAACAACAACAACAATTATTATTATAGTGTAATTATTACTTTTCATCCAATTAGATCTCAAGGTGTGCACTTTATAAGGATTTTAAAGTGCCTCATTCAGTCTTCTTCCTAATAAAGGTTTATATATTTTAAGTACCTCAGGAAAGAAATTGCAAAATAACTTATCTTCCCATCTCTCGAACTGCCTGGCACACACAGGGCCTTGCCTAAAGGAAGTGCTGCTCAGGAAATACTTGCTCAAGCAAAATTAATTGAATTGAGCTCAATCCAATTCAACAAGCAGCTACTTTATTAAGCAGCAGCTACTTCGTGCCAGGCACTGCCAGGCTAGGTTATGAGGATTCAAAGACAATACACAGTGTCCCAGTCCTCAAGGAGCCCTCATTCAGAGGAAGGATACAGTAGCAAGTGCATGAGATAAGTAAAATACACATTACATGCAACAAAAAGTCAAAGTAATTTGGAAGGATGGAAAACTTAAGCAATTAAAAGGAGGTGGTGCCTAAGCTGAACCTTGAAGAGAGCTGAAGATTGGAAAGAGGGGAGGTGAGAAGGAACTGAATTCTAAGCATTAGGATTCCATGAAAAGAATCCACTCCCCTCTCCCTGTTCCCAGCAAGAGAGAGAATATGTGTCTGGAGAACAGTGAGTAAGCAAGGTTGTATTGGACTACAGAATTCATGAAAGGGAAGCTGGGAAATCAGCCTAGAGAAAGAAGCTAGAGTTAGACTGTCAAGGGTTTGAAATGCCAAAGAGAAGTTAGTATTTGTTTTCCCCTCTACAAGCAATAGGAAGCAAGTGAAGCTTCTGGAGAAGGTAGTGACATAGTCAGAAGTTTGCTTTAAGAATGTCAGTTTGAGGAGCACCTAGGTGGCACAGAGGGTAGAGCTCCGGTCCTGGAATCAGGAGGACCTGAGTTCAAATCGGGACTCAGATATATAACACTTACTAGCTGTGTGACTCTGGGCAAGTCACTTAACCCCAATTGCCTCACCATATACATATACATATATATAGATAGATAGATAGATATATAGATAGATAGATATAGATATAGATATAGATATACACACACATACACATATATATGTGTGTGTATACACACATATATATACACACACACATGTATGTGTATATATACATGCACACATATACATATATGTGCATATATATACATATATATATATAAACACATATATCAGTTTGGCAGCTGGACGGTAGATGGATTGGAAAATGGGAGAGACTAGAGACAGGGCGACTACTGGGGTGGGGAGGAAGTAAGTAGGGGAACTAAGGAAGTAACCAGGGCCTGAACTAGGGTAGCTGCCTTGGGAATGGAGAGAATCCAGAACAACAAGTTATACAGAGAAAAAAGTATGGATGTGGTAAAGGATTATTCAGGGATACAGTAACATAATAGGTAAACATCAGCATGATACCTCAGAAAGCTCAATTGTCTCTTCTGTGGATTTAGATCATCCAGTTGATTAATTCTATTTTACTACTAAATTAACTAAATAAAACAGGTGGTTCAGCAGCAACCCTGACATCCCTTCCCCCCTTTTGATTGGCTTTAGACATATTGTGATGTAAGAGGTACTTTTTATGCTCCTCTGCCTCAAACTGTCTCCCAAGATACCTAAAATCCCTACTTTAAAGCTTTATTCTTTGGGTTTTTCAAATCTTGAAAGTCCCAGGTGTAAATATCCTTGAAGGGAATAATAACACAGTATTTTAGTGGTGGGGATTCAATGATGTGATTACTTTCCAAAGTGATGGCAAGGAAAGCAAACCCCTTCAGGACTTCGATGGGGATAGGTTAGTTTTAGCATAGAATAGGGGGCAGGCTGAGGAGGGGCAGAGAGAGTCCCTGGGCAGCATAAAATCCCTGCCCACTTTAGGGAGGGGTGGGGGTGGCAGACTGGTAGGGGAGAAGGGAGAGGGAGAGGTTGCCTTGAAGTGAGTGAGTGATGGTAAAAGGGGAAAGAGGAGGGGACCAGAAACTAATTTCCCCCTCATCATAATCTTGCCTCAGCTTTCTTCCTCCTATTCAATTCTGAGCCCAGTTCATTATCCATCTGCTGTGTCTGTCTAAGATATGTCGAAGATACTAATGGACTAATTCAACGGGCTGCTCATCCAACTGCACGTCAGTGTCTGGACAATAGACAATCTTCATCTATTTGATTTTTTTTCCTCCTGCGTGTACTATCAGTTTTAAGCAGGAGCACTGAGAAGGTTTTTGTCATCCCCCAAATAATCTTCATATTGAAATTTCCTGACTTCTCTCAAAATATTTAAAACACTAAGTCACCATATTTTCACCTCAAATCTGGCAAAGAAATAATCCCGGGTAGGAAGCAGGCTAGCACTTTCTGCTAAAACCCAGACCCAGTCTCACCTGTTGTTCTTATATTTTCTAGTAGCCCACACCCCAGAGATCTCTCTCTTTCTAGGAATTATTGCCATAGGTCCTTGCCTGGACTCTGCTGTGCCCAGATCTAATAATAAAAGTTAATATTTACATAGCACCACATAAGTCAGTGAGAGGCAGCATGTGAGTACAGAGCTAGCCTCAAAGCCAAAAAGAAAGGTTCAAATCCTACCTCTGACCCCTGTGGATTGTATAGCTTTGGCCAAGTCACTCTGTGCTCTAGGCAACTCTCTCAACTCAGACTGGTAGAGAAGATGTTGTTGCCCTAATAGGCAAAGGCAGTTTCCTCATCTGGGAGTTCCACATACTAAGGTTCAATGCTTATCCTTTAAGGTTTGCAAAGTTATTTAGGTATATTATCTCATTTGTTCCTTACAAGAAGGGGGAAGGGAGTAAGCATTTATAAAATGCCTGCTGTATACTAGGCACTGTGCTAAGCACAGTAAAATATTATCTCATTTGATGCTTGCAATAGCCCTGAGAGGTAGGTGCTATTATTATCCCCATTTTAGAGATGGGTAAAGTAAGTTTCAGAGAGGGTAAGTGATTTACCCAAGGTCTCACAGCTAGTAAGTGTCTGAGAAGGATTTGAACTTGGATCTTTCTGCCTGAATGCTTAGCTCTTTGTCCACTATGCCAAGCTGCCTCTCACTGTATCTATCATATCAAGCTATGTCAGAGTCAGGAGATTTGGGGAAATCTGGATGCCCTAGAAGATAGACCAGAATAGCTTGCATCTGTACAGAGAGGATGCCCTTGCAAGAATTGTGGAGGCATAGACCAGGGCAGGTAGGTGGCGAAGTAGATAGAGAGCTAGACCTAGAGTCAGGAAGACTGATCTTCCTGGGTTCAAATCTGGCCTCAGATACTTACTAGCTGTGTGACCCTGGGCAAGTCACTTAACCTTGTTTGCCTCAGTTTCCTCATCTGTAAAATTAGCTAGAGAAGGAAATGGTCCAGTATGTCTCCAAGTATCTCTGTATCTCCCCAGTATTTCTGCCAAGAAAACCCTAAAGGGGGTCACAGTGTGTCAGACAGGACTGAAAAGGACTGAACAACAATAAGACTTACTAAAGTCAATAGAGAAAACCTCGGATGAGACTGGATTTGGGTTTGGGAGCCCAGAGTAGGAGGGCCACCCCCCTCTCTGCCTCAGGTTATTTCTTTACACATCCATCTCTGCTCCTGTTTGGAATTACTCCTCAATCAATAATCACTCGGAGTAATATTTCTTCCATAGTCATTTTTTTCTAACTGTCTAGTCACAAACCTATTTCCAAGTGCTGATTCTGGAGAAAATTGCTTTTTACAAAGAGTAGAAAAGTGCTCATTTGAGACTTACTTTATTCAAGTTACCTAAAAAGTATTCTATTTTCCAGAGGTTGTTGCATCGAGATGGCTCAGATTATACAATCATAAAAATTTTAGCACTAGAAGGGGGCCTTAAAAATCAGATAGTCCCAGAACTGCAACATCAAGTCTGATGCCTGAGGCAAGTTTTACAAATCATGCTTGGGGATCAGAGCACAAAATGGGCCCTCAAATTAAATCTTTTTAAGATAAATTCCATTGGAGGAGTTGGGACAAAGCCTGGAACACAGTTGCCCTGGAGCAGGAGGAGCTCATGATGACTTGGAGAGGGGGAGGGGAAGGAGACCATCTGGTGGCTTCTGATTTTATTTTAATTAATTATTGTTGCTGGCTAGGTGCTAAGCTCTGTTTCTCTGCTGCTAAAACAGCGTAAGTTCTGTCAGCATCCGCTAAATTATAGAATTCTGTCACAAAGACCCAGTTATACCACCCTAGTTCTCGTTCTGTCTAGTTTGCAGATGAGGAAACTGAGATTCCATTTTCCACCTTTTTGTTGAATTTGGTTAGAGGAAACAACCCCTTCCGGTTTTCCTGCACACATTGTCAAATTCTAGCATTGACTTTCTGGTTTGTTTTCCCCAGGAAATGATTCAGTTTAATATTACTTTGAATTAATGTGACATTTTTTTTCTCTTACAATGTCCAATACCATAAAGAGCACAGTTGGAAACCTTGATAAAAATCACTTACCCACCTCACCCCAACCAATTGTAAAATGAATATAAATCTGGCCCTGAAGCTTTAAGGTGGCAATAGATGATTTGACTATGGTTTCGACACATTATCATTTTCCTCTGGTTAGATTTCAGCACTAGGCAATATCCTTTGGCAAAAACTGTTTCTCATCAGGCTGTTAATACAGGGTTGTAAATAAGGTAGAGTGATCACAATTTTTGATGGAATTGAATTCTACAATAGAATTTTTGATGACATTGAATTCTAGAGGATGTGGACAGCAACTTTAGTAACATAAATATAACTAAACTTGGGCAGCTAGGTGGCACAGTGGATAGAGTGCTGGGCTTAGAGTCAGGAAGATTCATCTTCTGGAGTTCAAATTCGGCCTCAGACACTTACTAGCTGTGTGACCCTGAGCAAGTCACTTCACCCTGTTTGCCTCAGTTTCTTCATTTGTAAAATGAGTTGGAGAAGGAAATGGCAAACCACTCCAGTATCTTTGCCAAGAAAACCCCAAATGAGGTCATAAGTGTCAGACACGACTGAAAATGACTAAATGTGCCTGGCATTGTGCTTAGGACTGGGGATACAAAAAAAGGCAAAAGTTCTGGCTTCATGGAACTTACAGTGTAAAGGGGGAGACTATATGAAAACAACTATGTATAGACAACATATTTAAAGGATAAATTAGAGATGATCAGCAGAGGGGAGGCACTAGCATTAACCAATATGTATCAGTTTGATCTCATAACTTGTAGTCTCTGAGGCTGACTCTATTCACTGTAGCCCTCTGCTTCTCCTATAAGAAAGGTTGGTGAGAGGAATTACTTTCCATTTAAGGAGGGATCATTCACTCTGACCTGGTGAGAGAGGAGGGGGAGGTTGGAGGGATTTGAATGGTTAGGAAAGGTTGCAGAAGGTAAATGAGGAATAGAAGGATGTCACAATCTAATGAGGAAGACAGTATTCAAATAACTAGATACACATATGCTATATACAGGGTTAATTGGAAGTCATCTCAGAGAAAAGCACTCAGAGCTGGGAAAGGCTTCTTGCAGATGATGGGATTTTAGCTGAGACTGAAGCAAGCCTGAGAAGCCAGGAGTCAAAGAAAATGAGGGAGAAAATTCCAGACGTTGAGGACGGCTGGTTAAAATATACACAATAGGGAGAGGGAAGGTCTTGTGTGAGGAATAGCAAGGAAGACAGTATTGTGTGTGTGTGGAGAGGAGAAAGGTATAAGAAGACTGGGAAAGAATAAGAGGCCAAGATGGGAAGGGCTTTAAACATGAAGCAAAGGATTGCATATTTAGATCCAGAGGTAATAGGGAGCCACTGGAGTTTGAGTATGGGAAGTGGCATGGCTAGACCTGCTCCTTAGGAAGATCAATTTGACAGCTGAGTGGAACCTGGACTGCCATGGGCAGAGACTTTAGACAGAGACCAACTAACAAGCTATTGCAGTTCCTTCTTGAGGTGATGAGGGCCTGGAGCAGGGTGATGTGGGAGTGTCATAGAGAGGAGAGGAGATAGATGAGAAATGTTACTAAGGTAGGATTGAAAGAACTTGACTACATGCTTGAGATGAGGTGGGATGAGTGAGAATGCATCACCAAGGATGAACGGCCACCTTTTCATGTGAGACAGGGGTGAAGCAGAAGGTAGTGATGGAGGGCATCTGGGTGATATAAGATGGGGAGGTGGGATGAATAGGGAGTTCTCAGTGAATGGCCTCAATCTTCTCAATGAAATATGAGGCAGGGCTCTCATCTGCGAGGGCTGGGGGTCAGGGAGGATGGAGGATGGAGGAGGAATGAAAAGGTCTGGAGAAGCCATCATGGTGAATTGGAGAGTGAAGCAATTAGGAAGGTGTAAAAAGATGATGGAAATAATCACAGGTCAGGCCTTGACAAAGGCATGATTAGTGATAGGATAAGGGGGTAAGGGACTAAAGTGAAAAGGACAATGTAGAGTTAAATAGGGAAGGGAGGGGACTGTCAGTTCAGGGGTTAGGATGTGGGAAAAAACAGAAAGGTGAAGGGATTGGAAGTCAAAATGAAAATGAAGAACAGGGTTAGGGATTGTGAAGCAGAAGGGAGAGTGGAAGGATAAAATCGTGATTGTTTAAAGGCATTTCAGAGTTCATAAACATGGAAGTGGAAAACTTGGGGGTGATGGCAAGATCAAGGCTATGACCATCTCTTGTTGAGGTGCAGTGGAGGAGTAGATCATGGAAAATGAGTAAATAGGGGCAGCTAGGTGGCACAATGGATAGAGCACCGGCCCTGAAGTCAGGAGGACCTGAGTTCAAATCCAGCCTCAGACCAAACACTCAACACTTACTAGCTGTGTGACCCTGGGCAAGTCACTTGTCACTTAACCCCAATTGCCAAAAAAAAAAAAAAGAAAAAAAAGAAAAGAAAATGAGTAAATTGAGCAACTGGGAAGTTAGAGTGTTTGAGAAAATATCAGTATGTGTATTGTGGTTTCCTAGTATCAGTTGGGGAGCGGAGACAGAGAATGAACAGCCAGGCACTGAATTCATTGAGTACTTGTGGCATCAAGACCAAAAAAAATTAAACAGTTCCTGCCTTGAAGGAGTTTACATTATATTGGGAGAGATAACATGCACCCATATAAGTAAATGCAAAATATATGTAAAGTAAATATGAGGAAGTTTGAACTGAGATGGTTGAGGCACTATCAGTTAGGCATATTAGAAAAGGCTTCATTTAGGAAGTGGCATTTGAGTTGAGCTTTGAAGAAAGCTTGGAATTCTAAGAAGAGGAAGTAAAGAGGGAGTGCCTTACAACCTTGGGAGATAGCCTTTTCCAAAGGCAGAGACACAGGAGATGGGATGTCTGGGGTGGAGAAGAGCAAGGAAGCCAAATTGGGTGAAGTATAGAATTCATGAAGGAGGGTAACGCACAATCTATTCTTGAAGAGTAGCACGCAATCCATCCTGCAATGGCAAATTGAAGCCAGATGGTCAAGGGTTACATTGAAGAATTAATATTTTATTCCAAAGGCAAGAAAGAGCCATGGAAGCTTTTGGGGCAAGGAGGATGATGTGATCAGACCCAAACTTTAGGAATATCGATTTGGCAGGTGTGTGGAAAATATGTTGAGGAAGAGAAAGACTTGAGGCACTTAAACTAACTATACTTTAGAAATAGACCAGGTGAGAGATGATGAAAGCCTGTACTTGGGTGGTAGGAATGAGTGTAGAGCTGGGCAAAGAGGCATATTTCCAAAGGCTAATCAGTTTTGAAGCTGGAAAGAAAAATAGCATAGTCTACAGAAATGTGTTGTTGTGCAGTTGTGTTATGACTCCAATTGGAGTTTTCTTGGCAAAGATACTGGAGTGGTTGCCCTTTCCTTCTCTAGCTCATTTTACAGATGAGGAAACTGAGGCAAATAGGGTTGTGACTTGCCCAAGATCACACAGCTAGTAAGTATCTGAGGCTAGATTTGAACTTGGGTCTTCCTGATTGCAAGCCTAGTGCTCTATCCAATGAGCCACCTAACTGCCCCTTATTAATAATAAACATCATCATAATCTTATCAGCTCATATCTATCATCCTATCTCTCCTAATTCTCCTCTCTCCGATTGAAAATTCAATTCACCAATGCCAAGACCACTGTGACAAATGCTGACAACAAATGATTCCTTATTTGTAGACCAATGTAAGACCCAGGGGATTCTGGCAACAATTTTGGAATTTTCTCAACCCTAATTAATTTCTTACCTAATCAGGGAAGGAGGGGCTATGAAGCAGGATAAAGTACCTCCCTTTAATTAGGCACAAGGGTCTCTTGTATTCTTGGTTGCCCTCTGATTACACTCGATGAAAAATATTTCTCAAATCTCAGCTTGCAGAAGATTGATTTTATTGGACACCATGAGAGATTGTCAGATCTATCAAAAATAAGACTGCATAGTCAGGCTGTGTTGCTCATAAAGAGAGATTCTGGCATCTTGCCCATGTCAGCCTAACTCCCAGTATAAAAAGCTTTTAAATAAAGGACATGCATGGGTGTTCTCCCAGCAGGATAGAGTACCAGCTCAGATTTAGTCAGACAATTCAACAATTAATGAATTACAAATTAATGAGCAATCAATTTACTTTAAACTTTGGAAATGTTACCTATTTTCCTTTAAACTACTTCTGATTATTTTTTAATTGCGTTGAAGATTTTATTTTTTACATTGATATAAATCCCCAGTGATACTCTCCTTCCAAATAGAACCAGGACCTTGCCTCCCAACAAAGAACAGTTAAGCAAAACAAAGCAACACATTGGCCAAATCTGTCAACATATTCCTCATTCTTTGGCTATGATTCATCACCTCTCTACTAAGAAGGAGGAGGCATATTACACTATGAGTCTTTAAAGTCAAGATTGTATACTACATTATTCGAGTTCTGATGTCTTTCCACATTTATTTCTTTATGTCATTATTGTGGTTCTTGAATTGTTTTCTTGGTTCTGTTTATTTCGCTCTTCATTAGTGAATATGTTTTCTCAAGTTTCTCTAAATTCTTCATATTTCTTATATTACAATATTCTATTACATTGAAGGACCCCTTCCCCCCCTTTTTTGGCTAGTCTCCAATTAATCAGCGTTCACTTTTCTTCTAGTTCTTTACTACAAAAAGTGCTGCTATGACTATTTTTATATGCAAGGTGTTCCAAATGTCTTATTGCAGTCTTTAGCTTTAGTAGTTTTAATAGCTTACGACTACACTAAAGCATTTAAGACATCCTGTACAGGGGACCTTTCCTGCCTTCTATAACATCCCTAAGGTATATTCTGAATGGCAATATTGCTGGGTCAGAGGGTATGTACAGTTGAGTGACTCTTCTGGTAAGATTTTCTAGAATAATTAAACCAGGTCACAACTCCAGCAGTGGTGCATTTGTATGTCTATTTTACCCACACCTCCTCCATCATTTACCCCTTGACTTTTTGTCTTATGTGACAATATGATCTTTTTTTTCAATTTTATTTCTTTGATTGTCAGAATTTCAAACTTACGTTTATTGGGGGGGTTATTGTTTATTTTCTAGGGTTTTTTGTTCATTTCATGCTTAATTCATTTACTTCTTCTTTCTTTTTGCTGGTTAAAGTGTTTTTAGAGATAAATATTTTCCTCCAAGGACTACTTTGGCTATATACTATAAGTTTTATTGCATTATTTCATTACTTTTATAATATAATTTTTGGTTTCTATGAATTGTCCATTGACCTGGTTACTTTTGAGGATGACATTATTTAGTCCCAATTTAAATCTGAATCTTTTCTTCAAATTTCTCCTATTGATTATAATTTTTTGTGATTTGTAAAGAATGTTTAATATTTCTGTGTTTTTGCATTTATTTATATGTTCATTGTGCCCTAGTACATTTTTATAAAGGTGTCATACAACACTGAAAAATACACATGTTTATTGTCATTCAGTGGTTATAAAAAGTCTATCCCAAATAATTTTTCTAAAATTGTGTTTATATTCTTAGCTTCTTGTTTGCTTTCCCCTTTAATTTTGCTAGTTCTGGAAGGGGTATGTTTAAGTCCACCATAATTTTTGTTTTACTGTTAAATCCTCCAAGTAGTTCAATTAATGTTCCTTTAAGCACTTATATGCATGAAGAGGCATAGCTCTATATTTGGTATTGATATTCTTTCATTATTTGTGGTATCTTTAAGCATAATGTCGTTTGCCCACTTACTTAACTATGCCTATTTTTACTGTTGTCTTGGTTGAGATCATGATTGCAACCCCTACAAAATTCAGCTGAGGCTTCCTCAGTTTTACTTTGGCCTGTCATTTTTAACTCTGTATAAATCTATGTTTTGAGAGTATAAAGATATAAATGGAAGGTGGAGTGTTGACTGTGAATATTAACAAATAAGTCAGTACTGGACCATGGAGTTCAAGGTAGAAAGTAATGTAAAATTAGGTTGGCGTCAGGTTGTGAAGAATTTTCAATGATAAATGGAGTTTATATTCTGTTGTTGCTGTTATTCAGTCATGTCCAACTCTTTGTGACCCCATTTGGGGTTTTCTTGGCAAAGTACTGGAGTGGTTTGTCATTTCCTTCTCCAGCTCACTTTACAGAGGAGGAAACTGAGGCAAACAGGGTTAAGTGACTTGCCCAAGATCACACAGCTAGTGTCTGAGGACAGATTTGAACTTGGGTCTTCCTGACTTCAGGCCCAACAATCTATCTGCTGAGACACCTAGCTGCCCAGTTTATATTCTATTTTAGAGGAAATAGAGAGTCACTGGGATTTGAGTAGAAGAGAAACATGGTTAGATCTGTGCTTGGAAATCACTTTGTCAGTCTTCAGTGGTTGAAATTTGTTTTGTTTCTGCTTATTCTTTCCCCCAGCACTATCCCAGAATGGTGAGGCCTTGAATCTGTGCCATGTAAGGATCAGTTGAAGGGACTTGAGGTAACATAGTGGAAATATTACCAATTTGAAAACCAGAGATCTCAGAATTCTGCTCCTGCCACTTAATAGCTATATGACTTTGGACAAGTAACTTCGGTTTCCTCAGCTATAAAAAGGAAAGATTGGATTGGATGGTGTGTAAGATTCCTTCCAGTTCTAAATCTCTGGTTCCACATTTAGTCTGGAAAAGAGAAGACTCAGGCACCTGTGCCCGCCCCACCCCAAGTATTTGAAGAGCTATCATATGGAAGAGGGATCTACCATGTTCTGTTTGACTCTAGAGAGAAGAACAAATAAGAGTGGGTAGGAACTGCAAAGAGGCAAAATTTAGACTGATGTCAGGGGGAAAGAACCTTCTCTGACATTTAGATATTCAAAGGTGGAATAGGCTGCCTGGGGGTTTCTTCTGATTGGAGATCTTGTGAGCCGAGGATGGATGACTACTTGGTCAAGAATGTTGTAGAGGAGATCCTTATTCAAGAATAGGTTAGACTACAATTTTATATACACATGAACATATATAAAATCCCTATATGTATATGTACACCTTGCTATTCTTTTTAAATATATAATAAATTTAGCATGTAACTTTTTTCTTTTTTTCTCTCCCCTACAAATATAATGTATATGTGCTATATGTTATGTATATATTTATGTTAATATATACATATATGCTGATATATACATATGTTGTATATGTAATATATACATATTTGTGCCTAATGGTAGCCATCTGGGGGAAGAAAAAAAGGAAAAAATTTATATAACTTTATTATATATTTAAAAGGAATAACAAGTGGTACATAATAGATCTGCAGTTTTGTGTGCAATCATCTTTTTTTATTCTAATATGTTATAGAAATGCTTGTTTTATTTCATAAAATAAAAATAAAATAGAATTGAAAAAAGAATAGGTTAGACTAGCTAATCCTTTCCAACTTTGAAATTCTGTGATTTTCTGATTCTGTCAAGATGAATACAGGGCAGGAGAGTTAGGCAGGGACTGGGAAAAAATGAGAGTAGTGGGGAGAGCTTGAATTAGTGAGGAACTGAGTACAAAGAGCGGCTAGGTGGCACAGTGGAGAGAGTGCTGGGCCTGGTGTCAGGAAGACTCATCTTCTTGAGTTATAATCTGGCATCAGATACTTCCTAGCTGTGTGACCCTGGGCAAGTCACCTGCTTGCCTCGGTTTCCTCATCTATAAAATGATCTGGAGAGGGAAATGGCAAACCATTCCAATATCTTTGCCAAGAAAATCCTATTTGGGGTCACAAAGAGTTGGACATAACTGAAAAACAACTGAACAAGAGTAGAAAAGGTGAAAATCATTATTGAATTCTGACTTTACAATTTCACAGCCCTTAATATGAACCCCCAGGTTTGGCCATGAGGATGGACCTATATCCATCAGAATGAGTGGCATATAAAAAAGAAACCCCAAAGGGCTCCTATGTCCCAGTGTCCCAGCCTACTGGCCTCTGGGAGGCTGGGTAGCCTTAATTTCTGGAGTCATCTACTAAGAGAAAGTCCACCTGTTTCCCAGGTTAGCTTCAGGCTTGCATGAATTCTTTGCTTGAATTGCATGAATTGCACTGCTCAGTTTCTCCAGAATCGACAGTCAAAGACAGATGTCAGAATCATTCTGCTGTGGAGTGGATGGACAAGCACATTGTGTTTAAGCCCTAAGGGCAAGACTGATATGAGAGAACTGGAGCTCTTTGCTGTTGTAATACAATGGAATCATGGATTAACTCATAGCATAAAGAAGTGATTCTTGGCCAGGTATTAGGTGAACTAGGTAGCCTCTGAGAGTCCTTCTGAGATATCTAGGATTCAGTAAAAGCTATTTAATCACTTTTTTCCCTATATAAATGACAGTGTAATAACTGATAACATACATATACATTTATCTGTATATATGCATGTATATGTGTATACACACATATATGTATCTGTTATATACAGGCACACATATACACATGTATTTTAGAATAGCACTAGACCTATGATTCCATTGATATAGAGAACTCCAGGATGAGCCTACACTCAAATAACGAGTATGTGTGAGAAACAGCACTTGAATCCAGGTCTTCCTGATTCCAAGTCCAGGCCTATATCCACTAACCCAGGGGTGGGGAACCTGAGGCCACTTGTGGCCCTCTAGGTCCTCAAGTGTGGCTCTTTGACTGAATCCAAACAGTTAGGATGACCAGTTCCCCACCCCTGCACTAACCCATGCTCCTTCTCTAAATTCTAATTTTCCCCAGTTAATTCCCCAGTTAATTCCCCAGTTAATTCCCCAGTTATTAGCAGCCATGAATAACAATTACTGAATTAGCCCAAGACTGAAAAGGTCATTGTGAAAGGAAAAAAAAGAATCATTGTTTCCAGGTCCATTCAAGTTTTGGGATGGTGTTGAAAAGTGAGAGAATTTAGTCCTGGGCTCTGCTGGGGAGACCTGGGATGAGTCTCAGTTTCCTCATCTACATGGAAAATGAGGGGATTAGACCACAAGGTTTTTGAGATCACTTCCAGTTCTAAAGCCTTTTATTTAAGAAGGTTCCAAGTGTAATAGAATGGATTTCTTAGGAACTTGTTCCCTTGGGTAGAATTGGATTAGGACCTATCCATTCATTTCATAGAAGTTGCTTTGACTATCACATGGTTACAGATTGGTAACCAATGCAGGAAAATCAGAGCTTTGCCCAAAGGTGAGCAATTTAGAGACTATAGCAATTCAACGCATGCCCTCCTTCAGCTGAGTAAAAGGAGAACCCAAGTTCAAGTACAGGCCAAAGATCAGGGGATGTAGGTTCAGAATCTAGGCAGCTAATGAGACTATAGACTGCTCCCTCTCTCTCTTCTCCCATTTTGTAAAACAATTTACAACCCATCCTATCCTGTTTACTCCCCACAGTTTCAAATTCCGTTTGTCTTTTCCCAAAGGACCAACCTGTTTTCCTTCCTCTCTCCCTCTGTAAAGAACATTTCCACCCAGCAAGGGTGAGTAATCTGAGTATTTCCATTCTTCCCAAATGCTGTAAGGGAGAAAATTTAACTGAGGCCTCTCTGGTGGAAAATAATATGGGACCCCATATGTTCTATGGGTTGGTCTAGATGACCTCAAGATTCTTTCAACTCTAAAATTCTATTCCTCTAAGTCACTATAGTAACTATTTCTCCCTCCCACTCAACTGAATTTGTTTCAATGACTCCTTCATGCCATTTCCTGTGCCCTTTCCTGCAGGGGAAAGAGGAATAGTGAAGTGGGGTCTCCTAGCCAATCATCTGACCATGCCTACTCTCTCATGCTGTACTTGCCTCCAGCCCTCATCTCCAGCCTCCTTTGGGAAGAAGATTGGTGCCTTCTACTCAATGATGAACATTCTTTTTTTTTTTTTAACGATGAACATTGTTAGACCCAGTCATACTCTTCACATACTGTTATTTTGAACCCCTGTAGGTCATCATCTAAATCCCATTCTTCACCCCTCCCCTCCCATTTCTTTATTCCCATCCCCCTCCAACCTCCCTCCCCAAAGTTTCAACCAAACACTATCCAGTCTTCCACTATGCCCCGTGGAATACCTGTTCCATAGGCAACAAATGTCCTTCATCCTAAAGCTTTTCCTCTCCCACTCCTTCCATCTATTAGGTATTACTGAAAACTTCACCATGGTACAATCTCTCTGACCACCCTTTCCCATTCTGTTGAGGTCGAGTAGTTGGAATACTCCTTGCTTCCCATTGCCACTCCCAGGTTTTCCTACTCCATCACTCAGAAACCTCTTCTCCTTTGAGGCTTATGCTATTCATATGTACAACCCAAACAAAATTCTAGTAGCTGTTGTCTACAGACTGCACTGCATTTCCTTCCTCAATGAATTCAGTACATGGCTCACAATTTTTCTTTCCTCCCCAACTATTGCCTTCACATCAGGGTACTTTGACATATATAGTAATGCCTCAAACACCTTAACCACTCAGTTCCTCAATGTGCTTACTTCCCATGACCTACCTCCACTCCATCTCAGCCACACACAAAGGTGGTTATACCCTCGACCTTGCCATCTCCCACAAATATATCACCTCTGTGTTCTAGAATTCTGAAATCCCCTTATCTGACCATGATCTTTTGGCTTTTAACCTTTCCCTCTACTGTCTCTTACAAAACCCTACTCTTGGTCTACACCACAACTTCTAATTCTTTTACCCTTCAATTCTCTCCCATGCCATCTACCTTGCACTAGCCATTCCTTCCTCTCTTCCCCATCTTTACCTCTTGGTGAACTAATTCTACTCTACACTGTCTTCTTCTCTTGAATCACTAGACCCCATATCATATCACCAATTACATAATCACTGATTATACCCTCTCAAGCCTTAGTCTTGTATCGCTCCGACCATTGCCACTTTTGCTTCTACACACATTCTGCTAAACAAAGGTAGAGAAAATCTTGCAAGCATTCTCATTGGATTCGCTACAAATTTAGGTTGCACAACCTCAACTGAACCCTCACTGCTCCTAGGCTGCCTTATCAACTCATCCCACTCTCTATAGCAGCTCTTCCAAACCTTTTCATCCCTCCCCAAACCTTTCATGGCTCCCCCTCTCCCTCCTCCCTCAGCTAAGAACCTTGCCTCATATTTTACAGGAAAAAAAATTGAAGTCATTTGCCATGTGCTCCCTCTTTTTCCCTCTTCCTCATCTCCTATCACTTATATGCCTTTTGCCACTATTCCCTCCTTCACCCCCAACTCACATGTTGAGGTGACCATATTCCTTACCAAGGCTAATCCATCCACTTGCTGAAGCAATCCCATTGTATCACATCTCTTCCAACAGATTGCCCTTTCTTTTATCCCCACTCCATCACTACTTTAAATCTCTCCCAGTCTATTGGTTCATTTTCTACTGTCTACGAACATGTCCAAGTCTCCCCCATAATGAAAAAAACACTCTTGATCCTTTCATACCTATTACCTATTGTCCTATATATTTTCTGCCTTTTATAGCTAAACTTCTTGAAAAGGCCATCTGCAATTGGGGCAATTGCTTTCTCTCCTCTCCTTCTCTCCTTAACCCCTTCCAATCCAGTTTCCAACCTTATCATTCTGCTGAAACTGCTCTCTCCATTATCAGTCTTCTCTTGGATGCCAAATCCAATGGCCTTTTTTCAATGCTCATTTTCCTCAACCTCTTTGCACCCTTTGACACTATTGATCACCCTCTCAACTACTCATTCTCATTCACTCCACATGTTCAATCAGTTGCCAAAGATTTCTGTCCTTCTAAAATCATTCATATATGTCCCCTTCTTTCTACTCACATAATGACTGCCACCCTAGTTCATGTCCTCATTGTTTCTTACCTAAACTATTGCAATATTTTCTCTCTTTTTTGCCCTTTGTAGGTAAATTCCTTAAAAAGGTACTTCCACTTTCTTTCCTCTCACTCTCTTCTTAATCTCTTACAGTCTAGTTTCTGACTTTATCGTTCCACCAAAATGGCACTCTCCAAAGTTACCAATGATCTCTTAAATCCAGTGGCCTTTTCTCAGTCCTCATTCTTCTTGATCTCCTAGCAGTTTTTGACACCGTTGATCACCCTCTTCTCTCTAGGTTTTCAGGACACCACCCTCACCTAGTTCTTCTTTTACTCTTTAGACCACTCCAGGGCAGATGGGGTGTTCAGGGAGGACTTACTGAGCCTGTATCAGGGCTGCTCATCTACCTTTGGTGTCTAGCTGTCACCCAACCCTCACCTGTGGCTCCAAGAAGCTGTAGCATGTGCAGCAGCCACATCCTGGCAAAACCAGCTCAACGGATGGGCTAAGCCAGGTTGAGGGTAACCAACAGGTCTCAAACCCATCAGTGAGTTAGGGAAACGACAACTCCAAACATGTGAAGACTCTCCGCCAGTAGAATGGGAGGATGAGAACAATTTGTTCCAACAGCCATGAAGGCAGCTGAAGTAGGTGGTGTGGAATCATTAGAGCTTGGCCAGATGTGGAAAACACCAAGATCATCTGCTGCATCCTGGGCTATTGCCAGTTGTCTTGACTTTTGTCCTGCCACTGCACTTGAATGACTCTGAAAGAGAGAGTGGGGCTGGCTGATAACTTTGCACAATTCTGCCTCACTTAAATCCGGTTCACAGGTAAGTCAAGATGTCACTCACCACATTGTGGTGTCATTGGTCCTCTTTGAAAAATGGAGAATGAGGGGCAGCTAGGGGGTGCTTTGGATGGAGCACCGGCCCTGGAGTCAGGAGGACCTGAGTTCAAATCCCACCTCAGACACTTGACACTTACTAGCTGTGTGACCCTGGGCAAGTCACTTAACCCCACTGCCTAGCCAAAAAAAAAAAAAAAGGAAAAAAATGAAGAATGAACAACAAACCATTCCTACTCAGTCTCCTTTACTGATCCTCATTCAGATCACATCCTTTAACTGTAGATGTCCCTCAGGGTTCCATCCTGGGCCCTCTTCTCTTCTCCCTCTATACTACTTCATTTGGTGTTCTTATTAGCTCTCATGGATTTAATTACCATTTCTTTGCTTATGGTTCTCAAGCCTACCTGTTCTGTTCCAACCTCTTTTCTGACCTCCAAACTTGCATCTCCAACTGTCTTTTAGACATCTCGAACAGTAGACATTTTAAACTAAACATGTAAGAAATGGAATTTATTATCTTTCCCTCAAACCCTCTAACACTTCCTACTTTCCCTATTACTGTAGAGGACACCACCATCTACCCAGTCCTTCAGGCTAGCAACCTATGAGTCACACTCAACTCCTTACTATATCTCACCTCATATATCCAACACCTGTTGCCAAGTCCTATAGATTTCATCTTTGTAACATCTCTCAAATATGCGCCTCTCTCTCCTCTGACACAGTGGTACCACCACTTCTGCACTAGTAGGCCCTCATCGCCTCACACCTGGACTATTGCAATAGCCACTGGTGGGTCTTCCTGCCTCAAGTCTCTCCCCACTCAAATCTTTCCTCCAGTCCCTAAAGTGATTTTCCTAAAGCACAGGTCAGCCTCCTACTCATTAAACTCCAGTGGTTCCCTATTGCCTCCATGATGGAATACAAAATCCTCTGTTTGGCATGTAAAACCTTTCATAACCTAGCCCCCTCCTACCTTTCCAGTTTTCTTATACCTTACTCCCTGCCACATGTTCTTTGATCTAGTGACACTGGCCTCCTGGCTATTCCATAAACAAGACTGTCTGTCTCTCAGCTCCAGGCATTTTCTCTGGCTATCCCCCATTCCTAAAATCAAGTCCATCTACTGGCTTCCCTGGCTTCCTTTAGCCACAAAGGGCATCTCAGCTGAGATGGTAGAGAGGAAGACGAATCATGGAGGTTTGAGGAGAGATGAAAAGGTTTGGAAGAGCAGCTGTGGAGAATGTGATAGTGAGTTAATAATGCAGCCTAGCATTAGCCAGGGTCTAGTTGAGATTGTGCAACATAATTTGTAGTGAACCCAGTCAGAATGGCTTCATGATTTTCTGTACTTTTAAATCCCAATGAAAATCCCATCTTTCATAGCAAGCTTTTCCCAGTCCCTTTTAATTCTAGTGCCTTCTTCTCTTATTTCCTATTTATTCTGTATATAGCCTGCCTAATATATTTGTTTGTTGTTTCCCCCATTAGATTGTTAGCTTCTTGAGAGCAGAGATTCTTTAGCCTCTTTTTGTATCCCCAGCCCTTCTGTCTGTATCAGCGCCTGGTAAATAAGCACTCAATAAATGTTTGGTTGATTGGTCTAAATTATTAAATAGCAGGGGAATTTTACAGTATACAGTCAACCCACTTTTCATATAGTGGAATTTTAATACAAAAAAAGCCACTAGATGTTAAATTTTAGTGTTGATAACATAATTTGTGGTCTAGTACCCGTGGGTGAACTTATTAAAACCTCACCAGCAATAACAATAAATTCAACCTTCATGGTAGATTCAAAAACATTCAGGCCCATCAAATTTATCGTTAAGAAAATAAGGACTTACCTCTTCGTCTAAATAGAAATAAGCTTTAACCTAAACCTAACTCAGCAGCTTCGTTTTACATATAAGGAAATTGAGGCCTAAAAAGGGAAAGGGCTTTGTCCAAGGTCACTTACCTAGTAAGCTAAAAAGCCAGTGCCAGTAAGCTAAAGACTTTGGATCTTATTTCAATTCTATCAGTCTTTTCATTATACCTTTGACTCAGTCATCAATGAAATATTAAGTTATGTTTAATAGCCTCTGTTTAAAAAGGGGGAGGAATTTGTAGAACATTGGAGAAAGAATTCCATCCAAAAAATTGAATTTATTGGAAAAATTATTCAAGTTCTTAAAGGTTAACCCTAAATTGTCTAACATTCCTTAGCTATGCAGACAGATTCATTCCCTGAGGGTTGTGGGTAGTAGAATTTTCCCTGTACATTTGCAAAAGTTTCTGTAACTGTTAGGTGAAGTACCACTGGGGAATTCTGATTTGTGGTGAGGCTTTGGAATGTCAGTTGGCTTCAGGCTGAATGCTGTAACTCAGTCATCTGGGAGTCTCTTCATAGTTCTGTTATTTGATACCTATGGAGGTGTATTATTCTGACTTAAGCAGTAAAAGGCAGCTAGGTGGCACCATAGTGCCCAGAAAACTGGGCTTTGAGTCATGGAGGCTCATCTTCTGAGTTCAAATGTAGCCTCAGACACTTATTAGTTGTGTGACCCTGGGCAAGTCATTTCATCCTGTTTGCCGCAGTTTCCTCATTTGTAAAATGAACTGGAGAAGAAAATGCCAAACTGCTCGTGTGTCTTTGCCAAGAAAATCCCAAGTGGGGTCATGGAGAGTCAAGTGAATAGCAACAGAACTATATACCAGGCACTGTGCTAAGCATTTTATAAATATTATCTCATTTGAGTGTGGGGTATGTTAATGAGAAGGGGAAACCAAGTGGTGTAGCAGGTAGAGTGCTAGGCCTCATCATCTTCCTGAGTTCAAATCTGGCCTCAGACACTTACTAGCCAACATAGACTGATATAAGAAAAAGAGAAAACTCTGAATCTTCATCAGTGCCCAGGGATGTCTACAACACCCTTCATCAAAACTGGTAGTATTAGTAGTACTGCTGCTTAGGCAGTTAGATGTCACAGTAGATAGGGCATTCAGCCTAATGTCAGGAAGACCTGAGTTCAAATCTTGCCTCAGGCTCTTACTAGTTGTGTGACCCTGGGCAACTCACTTAACCTCTGTTTGCCTCAGTTTCCTCAACTGTAAAGTGGGGCATAATAACAACACCTACCTACCAGGGTTTTTGTGAGGATCAAACGAGATAATATAAAAGCATTTAGACATCCTTCCCTTCCTGTCTCCCTACTTAAAAATTTGTCTGGGAACAGGTTGAGGATGGGCAAGATGATTTCTGGTGAACCTAGATGACCCCTTTGTGAGGTCATGACATTTTTGAAAATACACTAAAAATTTTCAGAAAAAAGAAAACCCAACAAGTAGACAAGGAAGAAATCTGTACAGAAAACAAAGACGATATTTAAGAACACTGCAGCTAAACAAATTTGATAAAGAAGAGAGAGGAGAAACTAAAAATACCCTGAGAGGAACATTCATAGATGACTTAAATACATGCTCAGTTGTACTAAAAAACCTTTTAGCAGGAAAGTCAGAGCAGCTGGTCCTACAATAATGAGAAAGAGAAAAGGTATTGATAGTTTAAAAAAGAGTAACTGAAATGTTCATTAAAGGCTGGCATTCATTCTCTCCTCAAAGCCTGCTTGGCTGCCTTGGAAAGCAGCAAAGATTACAAACACAGACAGATGCATCCTACGGGCCAGTCATGGGAAACACAAACAAATCTTTCCTTAGTAAAGCAGTGAAGAAAGAGTAAGATTTCTACTTGGGGTTATAACAGGCCTCTAATTCCACTGAGCCGTATATATATATGATGTCTATTAATTTATTATAGCTATAATATGTCATGTCTCAATTTGATAGTTTTACGAAGATGATTCCTACTAATTAATTATAGATGTGCATTGCCGCTTGGGAGTTTGGTATTTGTATTACCTTGCCATTTAATAATAATGTCAATTATAGGGGGTATGTCCCTGGATGTGGAGTCAGGAAGACCTGGGTTCAAATCCTGCCTCAGACACTTACTAATTGTGTAACCCTGGTCACAGCCTCAGTTCCCTCATTTTTTAAAACAGGGATAATAATAGCACCTATCGTGCAAGGTCAATCTGAAGATGACAGATAATGTTTGTAAAGAGCTTTGCAAATTGTAAAGTGCTATGTAAATGCCAGTTATTATTTTTGTTTCTGGAGAAGGAAATGGTAAACCATTTAAGCATCTTTGCCAAGAAAAATCCCATGGACAGAGGTCATGAAAAGTCAGACATGACTGAAACAGCTGAACAACAGCTATTATTAAAATTATTTTAATCTTTTTGGCATACGGGTATTATTCAGCTGTTTCTGTCGTATTGGACTTTTTGTGACCCCATTTGGGATTTTCTTGACAAAGATATTAGAGTGGATTGCCGTTTCCTTATCTAGCTCATTTTTACAGAGGAGGAAACTGAGGCAAATAGGGTTAAGTGACTTTCCCAGAGTCACACAGCTAGTGTCTGAGGCCAGATTTGAATTTGGGAAGATAAGTCTTCCTGACTCCAGCCCTGACACTCTATGTATTGCACTACCTAGCTGCCTTATATGGCTTCTATCTCCAAATTTATGAATTTAAAATACTTTCTTGAGGTGATATAGCTATCATTCATGCTTAAAATATTGAACACATTTTCAAGGCCCATGAATAATTTTCCCATGCATTTTCTTCAACAAGAGGTATTTTGAAAATAACCGGAGGGAAGATGACTTCAGCAGAGTGAAAAGAGGAGAAACAACTGAAGAGATGTGGACCTGGAAAATTTCAGGTGACTTTTGAAAGTAATTCATGGAAATTCTCATTAAATGCAGATGCTTTCTATGATTTTGTTCTCAGCCTCAAGAAAAATCTTTTAGAAATATTAAAACTCTTCCTTTTTGTACAGGAGAATTGTGTCTACATCTTCCTAAAATATGTAAGGAAGACAATTCAAAATTCCAAAGGTAGAAAAGTAGATCATCAGATGAACAAAAAAACAGCATGATTTATTTAATCATAGAAATGAGCATGAATAATTTACTAAAACAGACACAAGACATCCTATGAAGTGCTAATCACCTCATTGGAAATCCAAAAACCTGAGAGTAAGGGGGCAAAATGCATGGTGGGGACCCTTATTCAAATAAAGGTGAAAGGAGGAAGAAGTAAGTGATGAGAATAATGAAATCTATTAGGCTACTAGGCTGGCTAGAAGAACTCAAAAGATGAATTCCTGATCTGAATCTTTAGGCTAGTTTGGAGGCAGGATATAGTTGTAAGAGTGTGTTTTCAGCCATCTTCTAGAGGTTTTTCTCTGATAAAAGCAGAGCAACAGTTTTTTGAAGGCACAGAATATTCTATACAGAATATTCATATGCCACAGTTTATCCATTTTCTCAATCTATGGTCATCCAATTAATTTCATTTCATTTTTTTTAGCTACTAAAGAGAGTTTTCTGTAATTAATACTTGTTATCTATGTGAGCTTTCTGTTTTTTAATTCCTTGCACATATATTTAATAGTGGGAGCACTGGATCACAGGATAAGAGCAGTTGAGTTGCCTTTTTTTTTTTCACAATTTCAAGTTGTTTTCCAAAATGGTTGGATGAATCCATAGCTCCACCAATAGTATTTTAGTGCATTTGTCTTGGGGCAACTAGGTGGTGCAGGGGATAGAGTGTCATTTTCCTGAGTTCAAATCCGGCGTCAGACCAAACACTTGACACTTACTAGCTGTGTGACCCTGGGCAAGTCACTTAACCCCAATTGCCTGAAAATGAAAATAAAATAAAAGAATATTTAAAATCATCTTTGCTAGTTTTCCAGTTTGATGTGAAACCTGTTATTTCCATTTTTATTTCTTATCTTAGTGATTTGAAACATCATTTCCTATGGTTGTTTGTTTCCATTAAAAAAGTGTTGACAGCCTTTGACTATTGATTGAAAATTCCCTTTGAATTTCCACACCCCCCCCCACTGTATTTGTATTTTACTATCTGTTTTTGCCAATTCTA
Source organism: Vombatus ursinus (assembly GCF_900497805.2). NCBI lineage: Eukaryota > Metazoa > Chordata > Mammalia > Diprotodontia > Vombatidae > Vombatus > Vombatus ursinus. The sequence continues at coordinate 37,777,118 of NW_020940360.1, forward strand.
GGAAATTTTCTTCAATTTCCTAAAAAATGTGATCCAGTTTCTTTTTTTTCTCTAAGTTCTCAGGAGGGTCAGTAATTCAGAGGTTACCAGGTTGAGATTTTTCTCTTGGTCTGTCACTTGGGTCAGTGTATTTTCCAAAAGCTTGAATAATTCAATGAATTTTTTTTGAGTCTGTGTTTCTAACTTTCCTTGTATGTAATTCAGTTTTCAATTGTAATAAGCCTACTGTTGGTTACTTCCATGGATTCACTGAGGCTTTCTATTGTCTTCTTCACATTGGTCATTATCTTTATTATTTTCACGTCTTTTTTCCGTGTATCTTCATTCTTGCTTAATTTCCTCAGGTGATTTTTTTGTTGTTGTTCCTTTTTGCAAGCCCTTTTGATTTTTGGCTTTGTGATTTTTCTTAACATTGCCAATTCTGCTTTATTTCTTTAAATGTGCTATTTATCTACCTGAAATGTCTCTGAGATAATTAGTATGATTTCTTTGACCTTATCCACTGCTACGGATGGTGCTTCTGAATCAATTGTTCTCAAGGATTTAAAATTTATATTGACATTCTTTTGCCAGTTTTTACTGGTTTTTTTAAACACTGTTTTTCTCTTCTTTGGTGGATTATTTTATTTTATTTTATTTTTCATTGTTAGTGGGGCGTGTGAGAAGCCTGGATTTCTTTGATCCTCTCATTCAGCTACCTAAGATGACTTTTCTACAAACTCATCACATACACAGAAAAGAAAGTCAGAAAGACTTATAAAACAAGGGCAATTGGAATCATAAGTCAAAGTTAATTTCTACATCTTTTGGAGGTAAGGTTAACAATTGGTAAACATTGGAAGCTCTGTGATAATTTTTCATCTTGCATGATTGTTTTTCATGGTTTCTTCCCTTTTTCTGAAATATATATACATATACATATATACATATATTTGAATAACCACTTTAGTAGAAATTAAAATAACATTTATTTTTCAAGTTGAGGATGAGAACAGGAAAAAACTCATTGGATTTAGCAAATAGGAATTCATTATTGATCTTGAAGAGAGCTCAACAGAGTGACATAATAATAGTATGATGAATGAAATTTTCTGAGCTACATAGTTTCTGGTTAATTAATAATCAAGTTATTAATTGATTATTAATAATGATAATAACAAATAGTACAATTAAGTCATTGGCTTTCTCTCATAAACCAAAGACACCCCTTGGAGAACACTGAATGTTTAAAAAGACTTTAGAAAAGGGATGTACATGAGGGTGGAAATCCACTTTGACTGGTTAACAATCCATGAAGGGGGTAGACATATTAATGAGGAGGTGGGCAAAAAGTTTTCAGCTCCTCCTGATGATAATGTGACCTGATGATCACCTCCAACAATCTGGACAAAAGAATTCATCTCTACCCAGACTACTTTGTCTGGTTTTTCCCTTCATAAGCTGGATCACCCTAAATTCTAATGGAAGGTCTCAAGGACAGGGGCTTATTTACTAAGGGCAAGACCTAGCTTAGGCTGAATTCTGTTTGTAAGGTCTTCTAGTTGGGTGGGGTCCCACCTAAGATCAAGAAAAGCATGTACTTGAGGATTTGGGCAATCTCAGATCTATCAGCAGTATTCTCCAGAGGCTGGCTGAATAACCTACAAGGGTTAGTTTCTGAATGAGGAAATAGGAAGGGAAAACATTAATCTTAATTTAATAATTGGTTATTAGTATAAGAGAAAAACAATAATTTCCAGTAATTGACAAGTATATAGTGCTTTAAAGTCTGGGTTCAAACCTGTCTCTGACTCACAGACAACCTATAAGTGGCAGTGTGGTATTGTGGGTAGAGTGGAATGGTAGACTTGAGGTCAGGAAGACCTGGGTTTGAATCCTGTCTCAGACACTCATTAGCTGTATGATCTAGGGCAAATCTCAATTTATTGGCCTTTTTCCAAGGACCTCTAAGGTCCTTTGCAAGATCTACTATCTTAAGAGACCTTGAGCAAACCACTCCAACCTGTCAGTGCTTCAGGCAAATAAAACTTTTAGGATGAAGAATATTTGCTGATCAGTAGGGGGAGATGGAGCTTTCTCACCAGGATTTCTCTTACCCCAACAGTCCTCCATCTCTTTGATCCCAGAACCCTTTTATATTCTTAAAAAATTATTGGAGATTTCCCTCCCTAGAAGAATTTTGTGTAGATTTTAGCTGTCAATATTGACCATATTAGAAATTAAAATATCTTGGCATTATTTTGAAAATTGCTTTGCCCTCTCAGACCTTCTGAAAGAGTCTCAGGGGTCTCTGGACCACACCTTGAGAACCATTGCTTTACACTAGTAATATGACAGGTGTAGAAAAAAATAAGGGGGTGGTGGTGGAGTAGATTACTTTCTCCTGATGCCCCTGGGAAAGATTTTCTAGAAAGTCATACATCAACTCAGTAGCAGTATAGTTCATACCACATCTTTGTTTGTTAAAAGTATCATTATACGGGATAGAAGCAAAGTATTTTTGAAGGCCAGAGATCACAATGAGGAATGAATGGGTAAAAAGAAAGTTTATATAGCATGTTATTTTGTCAGGGAAGAAAATGATATCTATTAGGTACAATTTCCTCCTCATAGAAACCTAATGGTAATTGTTGTTTTTGTTATGGTTCAGTTGTGTCTGATTCTTCATGACCCCATTTGGGGTTCTCTTGTCAAAGATACTGCAGTGGTTTGCCATTTCCTTCTCCAGCTCATATTATAGATAAGGAAACTGAGGCAAACAGAGTTAAGTGACTTGTCCAGGGTCACAGAGCTAATGAGTGTCTGGGGCCAGATTTGAACACAGGAAGATGATTCTTCCTGACACTAGGCCTAGCACTCCATCCACTATGCCACCTAGCTGCCCTAATGGCATTTTTGTTCTTTGTCAAATTGACTGTCGAATGCTTTGTTTGAGAGTTCTTTTAAGCATTAAAGTTGAAGTGAATGCTGAGGCTGAAGGTCTGTCCTTATTTAAAATTGGGTGCAACATCTGCCTAACTTCAGTCTTCATAGTAATTTTCTACACGTCTGTCAAGTAATTAGGATATTGTTGTTTTGCTGATTTACAGGCTCACCTTTGTTCTTTTAGACTTGCCAAATGTTTCCTTTGCTATTCAACTCTGTTCCAGCACCATATTACTGTATTTCCAATTGCCTGCTAGATATCTCCACCTGGATATCCCATAGGCACCTTAAACTTGGCACTGAAATAGAACTCATTATCTTTCCCTATAAACTACTCATCCTCCCAAACTCCTTATTCTAAATGTACCATCATGCTTCCAGTCACCTAGATACACATACTTGGAATATCTTCAACTCTACCATCTCTCTTCCCTCCATATTCAATCAGTTGCTAATTTAACCTCAATCTCTATCTCTTATATGCGTCTCTTTTGCTTGCTCCATAGCAGTCCTAGTTCAGCCTGCTTCATCACCTTTTGCCTCTACTATTGCAATAGCCTTCAAATAAGTCTCCCTATACTCATCTTTGTTTTCCAACCTATCCTCCACGTAGCTTTGTTGTTCACTGGTTGTCGGTTGTATCCAACTCTTCATGACCCTATTTGGGGTTTTCTTGGCAAAAATACTGGAGTGGTTTGCCTTTTCCTTCTCTAGCTCATTTTACAGATGAGGAAACTGAGGCAAACAGGGTTAAGTAACTTGCTCAGGATTACATAGCTAGTGTCTGAGGTCAGATTTAAACTCAGAAAGAGGAGTCTTCCTGACATCAAGCCCAGCACTCTATGCACTGGACCATGTAGATGCCCCGTCCAAATAGCTACTGAACTGATATTCCTAATGCAAGACAGCGATCACATCACTCTCTTGTTCAAAGAAACTTCAATGGCTTCCTATTGTGTTTAAGATAAAATACAAAATCCTATACTTGGCATTTCAAGTCCTTCACAATATGGCTCCAACCTATCTTTCTAGGCATGATTATTCCCCATCACGTAGTCTACCTTCTAGCCACACTGGCCTCTATGCTATTCTTGTACACAATATTTCTATCTCTTGCCTGGAATGCTCTCTCCTTACCTCCGCTTTGCTCTCTTAAAGGTTCAGCTAGTTCACGTGCCATCTCCTATGAGAAGCCCTTCCTGATTCCTTCAGTCATTCATGTCCCCTGCAATTACTTTGTATGTTTTCACTTTTGTTTATTTGGGTATACTGAGTATATCACTCAGTAGAAAGTAAGCTTCTTGGTGCCAGGAACAGTTTCATTTTTGTCTTAGTATGTCTGGCATAAGCTTTGGATTGAATTAACCAGCCCCATATCTTGGTTATTTGATTACAGTTGAGGCTAAAAAAACCAACAACTCAGACTTTGCCTTGCATGTACATGTATCTTGTTAAATTCACGAGGGGGATGACAAATTAAGACCTATTTTCTGGAAAACAACTAAGACAAATTTTGATAATATGCATTTCTATAAGGCTGGAGGGACTTCAAAAGGTCATCTAGTTTGGTCCCCTCCCCTATTAGCAAGGTTGCACCTAAAGTATCCAATTCATTCTAGGGTCAAACAATTCTAGGACTTTGTTTTACGTATGTAACCTGAATATCTCTTGCTGCATTTTAAGGCCATTTAGTCTTTCCTATCCTAAACATCATCAGTTGGTTTTATCCTTAATGCAATACTCTCTATATGTTAAAACTCTTATCAAGTTAACTCTCAAATCTTCTTCTCAAAAAATTTGGCATGAATTATTGTCTTGTATTTGCCTTCTTTAATTATTTTCTTTTTTCCTCTAAAATAAGAAGACTCCAACCAGGCTGACCACTCTTATAAAAGCCCAATTGGTGCCAGATTAAAAGGAAGTTAGAGTTAAGTTGAATTAAGAGATGTACCAAATTCGAGAGCTAATTTTACATTTTGTTTTACAATCTCAGAGGGCTGTGAATCCTCTCTTTTGTGACGTTAGGAAAAACAACATCTAGGCTACCCTATGTAATAGTCCAAATGATACGTTCATGATTAAGAAGACACTTTATGGCTCAAGATTTTAAAAGATGTAAATCCTTTTTTTTTTATTCAAATGAATTTGTGATCTCAGCGTTGTGGGAGGTTTTAATAATACTATTTAGAGGATGACTATTAAAAAAACAACTAAAAACATTTAAAATGAATCGTTTATTAAATCAGACTATTATTCTTAACAGTTACATAAGTTACACAATATGTTTCAGTCAGAATATTTCACATGGAAAAATCAAACTCTTGTAGGCAGGCAAATAGTACCACACACAATATGTATTTTAAGGGATGGAGTTCCAGGGGAAGGGAAACTGCTAAACATTCAAATATAAGGCCATAATTATTTAAAAATTAAAAAAAAGATAAAAAAGCTCAAGCATTCTTTTTTTTTCTTAAATTGTACTCAGTACTACATACTATTGTCCTTTCTTAGTGTACTCACATAATCAAAGTAGTGATCTCTTGACAGGTTTAATGCATTTCTTGACATTATTTAAAATGGAATAAGGCTCATTAATACATACAGCTGCCCTTGGAATTTCAATCTCAGTTACCTTCATTAACTTAAAATTCACAAAGTGCACAATTAAGATATGTAAAAAAACAAAACAAAAAAAAAAACCAAACTGAATTTGCTACTCTAGTAACAGCTGCCCATGCTTAATACTTAGTGGCCTATATGAACAAAGTAATGTTCTTTCCACGAAAAATAAAAAAGGTAAGGAAAGCCACCATAAAACACTTAACTTGAAAGATGTGCTAGCTTTCTTGTAAACTGAAAAATAGGACCAAAAAAAATAAAAAAAGATCGAGGGGGAAAAAAAATACAAACACTAGTAATGACCAACCATTTTCAAAGAACAAGCACCACAATGGACATTTGCATTCAGTTTGGTTGTGTATTAATGGATGTTTCTTTACTCCAGCCAATCCACTTCATCAAACTCTGAATCATCTTCAGAATCGCTATACTCCACAGCAATCCGGCGAGACAAGATGGTGGCCACATCATTTTCAATGCGTTCATGTTTAGCCTCTTGCTCACGCTGTTCCTCTACTTTTCGTAGCTGAATACCTGGTGTGTAATAAGTCAAAGTCATTGCAGGTTTTAAGCCAAAGGGCCAAATATTAACTTTTCTTGAATACGTTCACTGGACATGAAAAATACTAACAGGAAGATGAATGGCCAGATGCTCAGAAAGAAGAAGCAAGCGGACAATTTTTAGAGGCAGTAGCTGTTTTGTGAACATGCCGTATGTTAGGTTTGTATAGCATTTTGCTAAATGGAACCTTTGGTGGTCTCAAAGAATTTAGACAAAATTCTTCAAAAAGACCTGGCCCAATTTGTGTAGGAAAAAAATTTGACTCCATTTGTGCTACTGCCTATATAGGTTTGTGATTGCAGTGTATTTATATAAATTAAGTGGGGGGTCAGGCAGGGAAAGGAATAACCATTTATATAGTGCCTACTATAAGCCAGACACTGTGCTAAGCACTTTACAAATATCATTTGACCCTCACAACAACCCTGGGAGGTAGGTGCTGTTATTTTCCCCATTGTACAGTTGAGGAAACCAAGGCAAACAGAGATTAAGTGACTTGCCTAGGGTCACTCAGGTCTCCTTGACTCCAGGCCCAGTCTTCTATCCACTGTACCACCTAGCTACCTCTAAGCATGTCATCTTTTAAAAGTTGGGGCATCCAGCAAGGGGAGATTTTGTTCTAGATCTTATTCTCACCAACAGGGAGGAACTGCTTGCTGGGATGGAAATGATGGGAACCTTAGTAATAACAATAATAATTAGCTAGCATTGATTTAGTGTTGTAAGGCTTGTAAAGTGCTTTACATGTGTTATCCTATTCGACCCTCACAACCCATTGAAGTAGGAGCTATTATTAGCCCACTTTACAGATGGAGGAAACAGGTTGAGATAGGTTAAGTAGTGTGCACAGGATAACACAACTACTAAGTGTGTGGGGCAGGATTGAACTAAGGGCTTTGCCAACCATTTTGGACCATTTTGCCTGACCTGAGGGCATAGCTTTTCTTATGCTCTGATGTTGACCTGTACATCTGATCCAAAAATTGCCTCCTACTTCTGGTCCACTGGCTTATAAACTCCTCTGTGTGTGTGTATGCATGAGTATATAGATATTGTGTGTACATATGTATACCATTCACATGTATAGGCATATCCACATGCATTGTGAATATTCACATGCACACTTAGTTCATGGGTATGCATACATATACACCCATATGTGCACATACATATAATCTCCCTGGTAACTAAGCCTATATTCCACATCAGAGATGTCAAACATATGGCCCATGGGCTGCCTGAGTGAGGGCCAAAGCAGATTAAAATGTCCTTCTGGGAAATAATTAACAAAAATATAATAAAACATGTATCATATTTCACTGTAAAGCTAAGTCAATCTTTTGCAGCCTGCAGGGATCCTTATGTGTGGCTTAGTGGCCCCTATTTCTTTTTGAATCTGATCCCATCACTTGATGTAGCTTCTGGCTGCTCCCTTAGAGGCTCATCCACCCACTATTTTCCCCCCAGTTGTCCAGCTTGGGAAGTCCTGTCGGGTGACATGGAGCTAAGGGGCTGGCCGCCCCAGTTCAGGAAGGTTCCATCCTTGACCCCATCCAGGAGCAGGACTAAGGAACATACCTTTACAAGTGTAAATGTTTTCACGGTTTTTCTGTGTCCGATACAGGAAGACATTTCCAATAAAGTCACTGGGGAAAATGAATTTTTAAAAAAATCCTCATGCCATGAAAGAGCTCCAGCTTACTTGGCTTTTAGCAAAGCAGCTGATAAAGGCTCTCATGCTATTCTCATGGGGAAAAAATTCATAGGAGAAAGGCCATAGTAAAAACATCTGCATTCAGAATTAGTTACATGTCCGTACCTAAAAAGAGTTATATCAACTTGAAAAGGAAGTCTTCTTTAGAATACTCCAGGGATCTAGATACCTGTGCTGCTTAACATTTTTATTTAATGCCTTAGATAAAAGCAGAGATGACATGTTTATCAAATCTGCAGATGATACAAAGCTGAAAGACAGCTAACATGCTTGAGGATAGACTCAATTTTCAAAGAACTTGACAGGCTAGAATACTGGATCACATGGAATAACATTAGAGGCAGCTAAGTGGTGCAGTGAATAGAGTGCTGGGACTGGAATCAAGAAGGCCTGAGTTCAAATCCTGTCTCAGACACTTATAACCCTAGGCAAGTCACTTAACCTCTCTCTGCTTCAGTTTCCTCAACTGCAAAATAAGGATAATAAAAGCCCCACCTTGTAGGGTTGTTGTAAGGATCAACTGAGATACTATTTGTAAAACACTTTGCACAATGTCAGGTATATAGTAAGTGCTATATAAATGCTAACCATTGTTATCATTATTATTATTAAGATGAAATTTTATAGAGATAAATGCAAAGTCTTAAACTTGGGTTCAAACATCAATTTCAGAAGTATAAGATGATAAGTGTTTTGATAGTTCATTTGGAAAATATCTGCAGCTTTAGTGGACTGCAAATGTTCAATATGGCAGCCAAGAAAGCTAATGTGACATTAGGCTGCACATTAATAGAGGCAGAGAAACCTCATGTGGCATGCCTCCCCTTAGAGGTGCATGCAAAATGGGGTGCCACATTTCAGGAAGGAGGCTGATAACCTGGTAAGCATCCAACCAGGATGGTGAAGGGCTTTTAGAACATGTCATTTGAGGACTGGTGGAAGAATTGAAGATGTTTGGCCTGAAGAAAGGAAGCTTAGTGGGGAAATGATATCTGTTCAAATAAATGAATAGTTGTCCTGGGGAAGAGAGATTAGACACATTTTGTTTGGCCGTGCAAGAATGAACTAGAAACAGTGGGAGGCAGCTAGAGAGAGAGGTAGATTTAGGCTTGATGTTAGGAAATACTTCCTTAACAACTAGAGCTGTGTCTAAGTGGGATAGTCTGTCTGGTGGGGTGGTGGAATTCCCCTCCCCTCCATCCCCCAGATCTTCAAAGTCCGGATAACCCATTTGTCAGGAATGCAGAGCACATTATTTTTGTGGTTTGGGCTAGATGGCCCCTTAAGTCACTTTGAAATCTTAAAATGCTGTGATTCTCTGATACTCAACTAATAGTGAGATATTTTGAAAACTCAGCCTTCCACAATGCCTGGCACATAGTAGGTTCTTAATAAATGCTTCTTAATTGAGTGTTTGTTTGAACAGACTACAAAGCAGCATCTGTTAAAGAACACTTATCTGTCACTCACTAAAAACTTATTAAGCACCCACTATGTGCCAGGCACTATGCTAAGTGCTAGGGATATAAAAAGAGGCAAAAGACAGTCTCAGCTCTCCAAGAGCTCACCTCATAATCTAATGAGGGAGACAAAAAGCAAACGAATATGTACAAACAAGAAACATACAGGGAAAATAGGAAATAATTTAAACAGTGGATGCTAGAATTAAGAAGGGATGGGAAATGCTTCCTGTAGACAGAAGATGGTATTTTAGCTGAGACCTGAAGAAAGTCAGTAGGTAGAGATGAGAAGAGAAGAAGAAAGAGAACAATTCAAGCATGGGGGAGAGCCAGAGAAAATGCCTGGAACTGAGCTGTATTGTTCAAAGAATTGCCAAGGAGGGCAGCATCATTGAATCGAAGAGTACACGTCACAGCACAAAGAGTAAGAAGACTGGAAAAGTAAGGGGTGGGACTAGGTTATGAATGCCAAACAGAGGATTTTATATTTGATCTTGGAAGTGATAGGAAGCCACTAGAGTTTACTGAGTAAAGGGATGTCATGGTCAGACCTGCATTTTAGGAAAATCAGACTAGCATAGTGCAACATATGTGTATATATGTGTGTACTTTTCAGTTTCTAAATTTTAAAATTAATATATATATACACACATAAATATATGTACACACACACACACACACACACACACACATATGCACTTTAAGACATTAGTGACTTGGATTAGATGACTTCCAAAGCTTCTTCCATTTAAAAATCTAAATGCATGCATATATACACATACATATATACATGTATATATGTAAATGTACCATGGATTTTAAATGCATGCACATGTGCATGTGTACATATATACACGTGTACTATCTGAAAGTTTGAGTTTCTAGCAACAACAGACATCCCGCCCCCGCCTCTTTTTTTTTTTGGTATGAGAAACAGTCAAATTACCTTTCCGTATTGCTTCCAGAAGTACGCTCCTGGCATCGCTTATTACTGGCAGGGTTGATGGATGGCGCTTTGGCTCCGGAGCAGGAACAACTTGTGATGGAGGAGACGGGGGCATTAATGGGACATGAGGCCCAGGGGCAGTAGATGGGGGTGGGTGTACTCCAGAGAGAGGATGAGAAAGAGCTGCAACAGTGACAGGGGATGATGGCCGGACGCTGCCGGGAGGCGGCAGGGGAGGAGGGGGCGGAGGCGGAGGCAGCCCTTGCGCTTCCCCTGGTGGGAGCGGATGAACGGGTACAGTCTCACACACTGGGGCGGCTCTAGTGACTGGAGGGGAGGGCTGCGCTAGAGGCGGCGCTATCGGAGGAGGAGCTGGGTGAAGGACTCCAGGTGCGATCTGTAGAGGAGCTGGCGGGGGCGGCACTGCTGGAGCTGGAAGAGCGGCAGCTGGAGGTGGAGGTGGGGGAGGTCCTGGAGGGGGAGGGGTGGAAGTCATTGGAGCTCTTAATGAAGTAGCTGACAAGGCAGACGGAAGAGGAGGTGGAGGAGGTGGGGGTGTGGGGCTCACAAACACCGCTGTTCTGCCTGTGGCCGGTGACTGGGGCCGGCTTTCTACCAAGCCTGGAGCAGAGCTGAAACAACAATGATATGCCCCAATCAGTTAATAAAAACGGAAAATCTAAAACAGATCTTCAAATGCATCAGCTGACCGGTATGGTTTGCCAGCAGTGATAATATTTACAGGTTCCTCTAAGAACTGTAAGATTTTTGTTGGTGAGCAGCATGACAGGAAAAGGACAGAAAAGAATATCGGTAAGAATATTAATAATGATAACAATGACAAGCACAAATCATATAAATGATTATTAATCCTTGATAATTATAATTTCACATAAGACCAGTTTCATTTAACTTTGCAGGGTCCAGTTAGTAAATAAATTCTTCTTACATTTATAGACTAAATTTTAGTAACTAAAATGGATTAAGCCTGCACTGTGACAAAGTACATGTATGCTATGACCACATTTGTAGAAATCCTAGTGACCAAGATAAGACGTATTCAATCATGAGTATTTGGCGCCAATGTGTGCATTCTCAATTAAATCAATGATACTTTTTATATACAGTGTGGTTGTGACAGATTTACAAGAACCATACATCATCCCGAGAACAGAGCCTAAAGTGAACAAAACATTCATTTTTACTCTAATTTGTAATGCAGGTCATCTTATTTTATAATTTATTTATAATTCATTTTATAATTTATTTATAATTTGTTAGATTCAGTAACTGACAGACTAATTTAAGCTTCAAAAAACACTTCAGAAAGATTATGAACAGCATCTGATTTTCTGCCCCCAATCCCGACAGTCCTTTTTCCAGCACTTTCTTGACATATCCATCAACTATTTTGCTTGACTTCCATTTCTTGGTCTTTTAAAACCTAACCCTTTACAAGATTCCACTTTCCCCTCCCTTAGACAGCATGCTATTATTCATGTGCACTTGGCAAAATCCTTCATGAGAAATCTAAGTTTTTTTCATTAGGGTTAAGTTCTTCTATTGGAATACTTTACTGGAGAAAAAATGGAGCAGCTCTTCTCAAGTGAAATATTTACCCGTGTACTTAATTCTGTTACCTGATGCAAGTAGGCGCTGCTTTTCCATCTCCTGCTGCATGCATTGGAGGGGGTGGAGGCGGCTCATGAGGTCTCACTAAGACCCTTTCCTCAGCTCTGTTTAGAAGTTCACTCATCTGACTAAAGGGCAATGCAGAAAGTGAGTAAGAGGCGTCCATATGATCCACATAAGCCTGAGGTCTAAGGAACAGAAAATAGTATGTTAGAGTCTCATTGTTTTGCCACAACATTGGGAAATGAGTTATTCCACCTAAGTGACAACTTCTAAAAAACCACTTTTGTTGGAAATCTTTCCAAAATATAGAGATCTTGAAAGTCTTAAATTACTAATAGTTTAATACTGCAGGAAGACTTTTGAGATCCTCAGACTTTCGAGCCTTACCGGGAGGTGCTTTCCTACAAAGTGTTTATTATGAACAGTCTCAGATCACCTTAATCCTAAAAAGTTTCTAAGGCCTTGATCCTTCTACCCCATTATCTCCCCGCCCCCTTCACTGTTAAATAGCTTGAAAAAGCTGCCTACATTTGCTTCCTCTACCACTTAACAACTCACTCTTTTCCCCACCCCTTTAATCTGGTGTTTGCCACTAACACTGCACTGAAATCACTCTCTCAAAGATCTCTGACGCTCCCCAAATGAGCTTTTAAAAAATCCTCCACTTTGACTTCTCTGCACCTTCTGACACCGCTGATCACTCCCTCCTACTGGATATTCTTTCATGCTTTTGATTCAGAGACATCCCCATTAACCTGATTCTCTTCCTGCCTCTTTCATAATTTGCTCCGTCTCCTTCTCTAGTTACTCCTCCTCCCTGCTCCTTAAGGTGTCTCCTGGGGTTCTGTCCTTGAGCCTCTTTTTTTCTCTCTCTACATTTTGCTCCCTGGTAATCTTACTTGCTATGAAGATGACTACCAAATATATATTTCCAAGTCTTATTACTTATCTGAGCTTTAGAACCAAACCTCTGGCTGCTGATAGGACAACTCCATCTAAGTGTCCCAGAACATCTCGAATGCAACACGCAACCCAAACCAGGCTTGTCAATTTTCTCCCTAAATTTCCTTTACCTTTTGCCCCCACCATTTCCATCTATGGTGTCACTATTCACTCAATATCCTATGCTTGAAACCTGGGCATATAGCCATATCACTTCAAAACTTCTCTGGGCCTCAGTTTCCTCATATGTAAAAGAGGAATAATAATGCTAGTCTCATATTAGAATTTTCTACAATTGGCCTGCAGGATGCATCTGTCTGTGTTTACAATCTTTGCTGCTTTCTAAGATGGCCAAGAGGACTTTGAGGAGAGAATGAATACTTGCCTTTAATGAACATTCCTATCCCATTCCATCTCTTTTGGAAGCCTGCCCCCTCTATTATTCCTTTTCTTTCACTTATCTTTGATTTCTCCTTATTCACTGCTTCCTTTCCCATGAACTATAAACATAATTAGGAGATAGGATCACAGGAAAAAGAACTGGAAAGGAGAGTATCTAGTCTAATGCCTTCATTTTAAAGATGAAGAAACTGAGCCCTAGGGAGACAAGGTTACTTACCCAAAGTCACACAGATAGTAAATGTCAGAGGGAGGATTGTCATCCAGTTCCTCTGACCCCAGAAGCAGTGCTCTTTTCCCTATATCACCCTGACTCCTTTCTCTTTTCTTAAATTACTCTTACTTGACTCTGCTATTTCCTCAAGCTATCATTCAGTATCTCTTCTCCCTTTTGTAGTCAAATTTTTGGAAGGAGCCATCTACATTTGTTGCCTTCACTTTTTCACATCCTACTTTTCTTATTCCCTTGCAATCAGTCCGTCTTCCTACTTCACTCCCTGATGGAAGCTACTTTCTCCAAGGATACCAATATCTCCTAAATGTTAAATCCAGTGACCTTTTTTTTCAGTTTTCATTTCATTTCATTAAACCAAGAATTCTTAACCTGGATCTGTGACCATAAAAATATAGAAATTTTCATAACTGTATAGCAACAAATATAGTCTAAATATTTTGTGTATTTAAAAACATTCTGAAAAGGGGCCTATAGGCTTTGTTAGACTGTCAAAGGGGTACAAGATATAAAGAGATCAAGGACCTCTGCACTAAAACTTTCTAGAATATTTGCACAGTCAATCATTTCCTCCTCCTGAATATTTTCTTCACTCTTGGTTTCCATGATAGGACTTTGTCCTGGTTCCTCTCTAATCTCTTTGACCCTATCTCCTCAATCTCCTTTGCTTAATCCTGCTGTTGTACTGGGCCCTTTTCTCCTGTCTCTGTACTCTCTTTCCTTTAGGTTCAATTAATACCTCTATGCAAATGACTATCCAATTTATGTATTCAGCCTTGAATCAATCAATACTCATTTATTAAGTGCTTTCTATGTACTTGACTGGCATTCTGCTAAGCACTCAGAATACAAAACAAAACACAAAAGCAGAAACAGTTTCTCTCCTCAAGGAAATAGCAGGGGAGACACCATGTCCATAAAGTAAGAAAACCTTAGAGGGGAAGGTACTAGCAAGAGTTTTCCTACAGAAGCTGGCAAATGAATGAACGTCGTCTTGAAGGAAGCCAGGGATTCTGAGAGGCAGGTGTGAGGAGAGAAAACATGCTAGGCATGGGATGGAAAGGGGAACACAAGCATAGAAACAAGGAGAAGAAACAATGTGTGTGAGGAACAGCAAGGAGGCCAACATGGCTGGACCATGGAGCATATGGAGGAGGGTAATCTGTAAAAGATCAGAAAGGGGTCAGATTGTGAAAAGTTTAAATAACACACAAAGGAATTTATATTTAATGCTAAAGGGCTAACAGTGATACAGTGGGATTTGTTGAGAGAGGGAAGGCTGACATAGCCAGCAATGCTCTTTAGGAATGGCATTTTGGCAGCTGTGCAGATGATGGTGGTCGTCCTTTGTTCTTGAAGAGGACCATGACATCAGGAAGGTGATGCCAAGACTTGCAAATGAATTGGATTTAAGTGAGGAAGGGCTGTGCAAAGTCACCAGCCTCACTTTCTCCTCTGGAGCCATGTGGGTCCAGTGGCAAGATATAGATCAGGAAGAGTGGGGATGGCCCCTGATGATGGATTGGAATGAGGAAAAGCTTGAGGCAGGAGGACTAAGTACAAGACTACTGCAATAGTCCAGGTGACAAAGACAAGGGTTTGAACTAGGAGGGTGGCTATGTAAGTGCAGAGAAGACAATAGACATGAGAGATGTTGTAGAGGTTTAGAAATGACAAAATTTGACAACTGCACGGATAGAATAGCTGAGTGAGAATGACGAGTTGAAGATGACACCAAGATCTGAACGTGTTGACTGATGGATGGTGGTACACTTAACAGGAATAAGAATTTTGGGAAATGAGTTAAGTTTTGGGGGAAAGATGTGTTGTTTTTCGACGTTGAGTTTGAGATGCCTATGGGACATTCATTTAAAAATGTCCAGTAGAGGGGCAGCTAGATATGGCAGTAGGTACAGCACAGGCCCTGGAAGTCAGGAAGACCAGAGTTCAAATTTGGCCTTAGATACTAACTAGCTGTGTAACCCTGGGCATGTCACTTAACCCCAACTGACTCAAAAACAAACAAGAAAAGAAAAAAAAAAAAACAAGAGAAAAACTCCAAAGAAATGTCCAGTACACTTGTTGGTGACGTAGGATTGGAATTCAGAAGACAGTTTGGATATATAAATGTATTATTAGCATATAAATGAATTATTAGCATAGAGATGAGTATGTGTATAGCTGCGTGTTTGTATGCTATATGTAAAATCTAAGTATGTATATATCTAACTCCAATTCCATATTACTAACTGCTTGCTAGTTATTTCTGTCAGGATATCCCATCCACATAAAAAACTCAACAGGTCTAAAATGGAATTTATTACTATCTCCATCCCTCCTCCAAACTTCCTTCTTCCTATGAAATGTTCTTTCATCTTTCCAGCTACTCAGGCTTCCCACCTTGGAGTCATCATTGACTCTATCCTTCCCCTCATTCTCTATTATTGTGAGTTAATGAATTTGAGTACTTTTAGTGTCATTTCCCATTAGTCTCTTTTTTTAATAAAAGCACAGAAATAAAATCTTCCATTTATTAAAATTATCTTAAAATGCTTAATTTATGGAGATAGAAATTCTATGTATAGTATTGAATTTTTTAAATGATTTCTCTGAAAAAAAGTTCTCTGATTTTCATCTTTTGCACTTATCTTTCACAGAGGGTCTTAGTCACAGTGCCATATGCCTAGGAGCCATTTTATTTTCCAACAAGGGCCCTTGAGAGCTGGGGGAGAAGGACTCAAACACACATGGATGCTCCATACCTCTGAGAAGGCAGGGTTGGGAGTTTGGGGAAAACTCTAGTTTTGTATTTATCATTTTAATCTAAGGGGAAAGGTTTGTGGGAGGAGAAAATGAAACAGAATTGACGAGTTTCTGACCCTCTTTCAAATACCACCAAATAAGTAGTACTTAAGAAACAATGCTATCCCCAATATGAAGCTCCAGAGGGCTCTCTCTACTGGGAATGTCAGTGTGACCAAAAAATGCTCCCAGATTTCTAGGAGCTCATTTCTTTATAATCCTCCCAGGATTTTCTACAGAGGACAGAACTCTAAAAATACCTCCTTCTCTCTTCCTCCTCTTGGAATCCTTCAAATCCCAAGTAAAATCCCATATTCTATAGGATGTCTTTCCTGATCCACAATGCTAGTGTTTTTCCCTCTAAGATTACTTCCAGTTTATCATATATATATATGCATATCTTGCTTACACATAGTTGTTTACATGTTGCTCAGTCATACCTTCATTATCCCATTTGGGGTTTTCTTAACAAAGATACTGGAGTGGTTTGCCATTTCATTTTCCAGCTGATTTTACAGATGAAAAAACTGAGGCAAACAGGGCTAAGTGACTTGCCCAGGGTCACATAGCTAGTAAGTGTCTGAGGCCAGATTTGAACTCAGGAAGGAAAGTCTTCCTGACTCTAGTCCTAGCACTCTATCCATTGCACCACCTAGCTGCCCTCTGTTGTCTACCCTGCATTAAACTGTGAACCTGAGAATGGGGAATGTCTTTTGCCTCTGTATCCAGAGTCCTTACTTAGCACAGCGCCAGGCACATAGTAGGTGATTATTAAATGTTTATTGGATGACTGACCTTTATAGTTACTACTTTTATAGTCACATGTTTGCAAGAAGACTTCTTATTGTAAAACGAAACCTAGAAAGAAAAGGAACCTTGGTTCAAACTGAGAGGCTGGGCCATTAGCAACTTCACTTGGCTTATGTAAGGGATTCACATCATCTTCCGCAAGCTCGGGACCTTGCGCTAACTTCTGCCATTCTCTCCTCCGGTCATGAGGTGCCCTTGGCACTTTTTCTGGTTCAAGAGGCCGATCGAGATTTTTCTGCTGTAACAGATGTATGGAAACAAAGCCAAAAAGTAATTGAAATTTCTAAGAGTTCATAACAAATCAAAATAAAATGCTTGAATCACATAAAAAATTATAACATCCAGGGACTCTCCTAGAGATTGCAGCTAATTTACTGAGTTAATTCTTGACTACTTGATTTGTTACCCCTGGATTCCTTGCATATTTGATCTAGAATCTCACTTTGTTTCCCATCCTGCTAAATGAAAACTATTTCCCTCATCAGCTCACTACAGTGCCTGGAATTTTTACTGTTAGTACTGTCCCTTAATTATCTTCTTAATTAGACATATATGGTAGCTAGGTTATATAATCTGTTAAGGAGGACAAGTTAGCTAACTAAACACACTGGGAAGGATGAGTTAATGTGATGAATCTATTGCTAGCCAGTGTCACACAGCAGAACAATGCATTTGGAAAATAGAATATGGAACATGTGAGTTTTCAAAACAGAGCAGTTCTCACAGATTTTTTGGTCTTGGGATTCCTTTACACTCTTAAAAATTATTGAGGATCCTTCAAAGAGCTTTTGTTTCTATCGATATCTATTGATATTTATCATATTAGGAATTAAAACATCTTAGTAATAGAATGAGAACACTTTTGACCCTGCAGCTCCCCTAAAGATCTCAGGCACTCCATAAAGGTTCCTGGACTATACTTTGAGAACCTATGATGCAGGGAAAGGAGTAGTTAGAGGGACATCCTGAGGGTACTGGGGCCTAAAATGGCTTAAAGGGTAGGGAGAGGGGCAACAGAAACAAAGTTATCCAACTTCATAATTTTGCCTCATGCTGGCCTTGATTCCTTCTACCTTCTGTATTTTCCTACATTCATGGAAAAAAGAATTAGGGAGAATCCACATAGCCAGAAGCCTTAATTAATGATGGTTTTCATCCAACTTTCTTTTGTTTTTACATTAGTCATTTGCCTTTCTAAAAATCCAATTTTTATCAGATAAAGGCAAATGTCAATAAAAAAAGAGTTATATCAGAGATTTAGTAAAAATAAAACTAAAAAAACTCTCTGCCCTTATTCCATGCCTGCCTGGCCTTCTTAAAGAGGCCAAGAACTTCTGAGTTCTGGTCGAGGCTATTCAAGTCAACCTCCCTCACCATCTATAGCTGTACAAAGAGTGAGATAATGCAAGATTCTCAATCACCAAAAAAAGATTCAGTTATGCCCTGTGTATTAAGGTTCAGCCATTTATATATTTGAGAATGATTCTCAGTATGGACTGAAACAAAAAAGGCTAGTTAGATAATCTAGAAAATTAAATAAATTAATGAGAACACATTATTACCCCTAAATCTTAACACAACCAGGCATTCCTGTTATTCTATCATTTACCAAAGTTTCCTTGTTCACTTTTGCATTTTTTAAGTCTTCCTAACTTATACTTCATGGTCAAAAGTAGAGGCTACAAGTACCCTAGTCTCTCAGCAGAATTTAGAATTATATAGTATAGGTGGTGATTTTTAAAAATGATACAGAAAATTTGTGATATTTGAGTTATATGCTAAATTTGTGTTATTGGTATGTTGTTACCATATGAGGGCAGGAGCCCCTGGTTATATCATTTGCCAATATGTCTGTCACCTTATTAAAAAAAAAAGTTTGAAAAGATTCATTTACATTCTCTAATATCCTCTATATGGTTGAAAAGATGATCATATTTGGTTACATCATTAAGTGAAAATGTAAAAGAGAATGGTATTTCATATGGATAAAAAAAATCTCCACAATAAGGTAAAAAGAGCTAATTTTAAAAAATCTGTTGGAAATAGAATACCTTCTGCTTTCTCTTTTCCTTCCTCTTGTCTTCGGTGTCCTGTAACATTTTTTCTTTCCACAGATCAAAGAAATATGAAGGATTGGTATAAAACTTCAAACCCTCTTTACCATCATCCCTGAAGTAAAATAATTCAGATAAAGCACATTTTAGAACGCAGAGAGTATGAGCACAGTGTAACACTAAGAAGCATGGAGAAAGGAAATTACTGAACAATTATACCAAGAGCAATAAATTCATGAAGATAAAACACAGAGAATAATACACCAATAAACCAAAACATAAAATAAAGGAAACAATTGCTTCAATACAAGGTGATACTAAATCAGATACTTTGAACACTCAGAACTCAGGGCAGGGGGAGAAGTGGAAATAAGAAAGGTATTTATTTTAAAGTTAATTGAAATGATCTGCTATAAATATTTGATTTAAAATATGGACAATTAAGACTTATTTCCCCACCCTAAATTTTCTTATTAATGGGCCCACTGGGATTTACAAATGGTGGAAAGGTGATTACTTTCTTTCTTTTCTTTTCTTTCTCTCTGTATCCAGGGTGATAGTGTCTTCTGAAATCAAGAACTCTGGGATATTCTGTTCCAATATTCTAAATTTTATTTATCTTTCATCCAAACAAAGATATCTAGTTTCTGAAGGTCTACAATTTTAAGTAACTCTTTGGCTTTTAAGTAACTATGTGGTTCAAAAGGAACACAATATTTGGGAAAAACTTATTCAATTTGTCATGTGAAAGTATTTTCAGTGGAAAAGCATTTTTGTAGTAGAAAACCTGCAAACTAAAAAAAAAGGTTATTTTAAATAACAAAATCTTTTTTTGAAAGTTTTTTTGTCTTTGCTTTTTTAAGTAACCACTGGAACTGTACTATAGTTTGCAGACATAATAATCCTGGTATACTACAGTGCTGGTTGTTAAGGAAAGGAAGAGAGAGACCTTTCTAAAATAAACATTGAGGGCATTTCATGGAGAACCTTTATTAAAGGAAAAAAAAAAAGCTTCACTTGGCATTAATTGCCCATGTGGGTGTACGTCTGATTTTGGTTCGCAAAAGTTCTTCTTCATAATGTCACCTACCTGTAAGGAGTGAGTATGTTGAGAGGTGGAGGCTGCTCACAAACATTGTAAGTTTCTTGTAATGGGATTGGCAAAGTCTTTCGGTCAAACAGCTGCTGGTCTTGAGTTGTGGAACTTCGGAAAGCTTTTCTCATTGTGATATCTTGTAATGACACTGGAATAGAAAGACAAAGTTGGAGGATAATGAAACATTTTATTTTGTTTTACACCAGTAACTAAATATACTTTAAACACACACACACACACACACACACACACACACACACACACACACACATTTGCCTCATGGGCACCTCGGCTCAGTATAGCTTTGTGTATTGGTTTAAAATTTAATTATTGTCAAAAATTATCCTTATAGCTTATAGTTTTCCAATTGATAGGGAAACTAATAGATACTATATTTGTCTTTTTTGTTCTTTCTCTCGTTACGATGATCTCTCTTTTTATCCTCATCTACCCTTTGTTCCTCCCCTCTTTGTCCAATCTTGTTCTGTTTTTAGTCATTGGTGGCACTGTAGATTTAGTTTTTTGTTCAATTCCCCTTAATAACCAATGCAGTTAGTTTAGTTGTGTTATTATTCTATTAAGTTCTATAAAAGTATTCCTTTCATAGTTGGATGTGTATAACATTATAATTTTAAATTAAATATACAAAAAAGGTCACTTTTATCAAAATATCTGAAGCTTAGCTAAAAGTCCATGTTAGGAATGGTAGTCACTATTGTTAAGAAATTTGATTCCATAAGCAAATTAGTACAATAGTTGTTTTCTGATAAAGAGAAAAAGTACACGTATACAAACACACACATATATTTACATACACATGACTAAACAAGCTCTTTGAAAGCAGAGATCATGTTCTCTTCTTCTTATCACTCACAGTATCTTGTATTTCTACACAGTAAATGCTTAATAAATATTTGCTGAACAAATGGAATTATTCCATTTGTATGAGTACTACAAAATGCCTGAGTGAGAAGTAAAACGAAAGCAGACAAGTTCTGACAAAAAATTCATCCAAGTGGTAGCCAAAAAATATAGGCCATTTTCCTTAGAGTTAAAACTGGATGTAGTAGACGTAGGGGTGATGAAAAGATGTGCCATTATTCAGTTTACATTAAAGTGCCCATGTTAAAAAAAAAAATCACAGGGTCTGTACCTTGGAAAGTACAATTGATCACAGTTAATCTGAATAATGTTTCTTTTAAAATTACTAGGTGCATTAAATATTTAAGCCATTTTTGTTCATTAAATTCCAATGAAAATAAATGGTTACCTTTTTTTGTAATATAATGTAATGAAACTTTGGTCCACAAAATTTATGCATTCCATTATGCTGACCCTTTGGTTCTGTACTTGTAAATGTTTTTAAACATGATGATTTAATTCAACAAATATTTATTAAGCACCCACAAGGTGGTCTGATTCCTCTGCCCAAACGTCAGTCCCTTCCAGCATTTTGAATATATTCACATGACAAATGAAATAAATATATATCTAACAAACCAAAAAGGATACATTATAGAGCCTTAATTTTAACTTTTTGTTATCGTAAACTTCATAAATAAACAAATACTTATTAAGTGCCCACCAGGTGGTCTGATTTCTCTTCCCAAACACCAGTCCCTTCCAGCATTTTTAATATATTCACATGACAAATGTAATAAATATGTATCTAACAAAGCAAAAAGGATACATTTTAGAGTGTTAATTTTAACTTTTTGTTATTGTAAACTTGATAAATAAACAAATATTAAGTGCCCACAAGGTGGTCTGATTCCTCTTCCCAAACACCAGTCCCTTCCAGCATTGTGAATATATTCACATGATAAATGAAATAAATACATACATAAAGCAAAAAGGATACATTTTGGGGGTATAAACAAGAGAAATGAACATTTCTACATACAAAAAACATGAAAAAGAGGCTTGCATGTGAAATTGTGTCTCTCTATTACATATACCTATTAATATGTATGTATGCACATATGTATTTCTACTTTCAACACATTAATCCAAAGCTGTTTGGCTTATCTGAGGTTCCCCCTAAACTTGCCTAGTAGTGGTATTACTGGGTAAAAGGGTGCATACGTTAAGTGACCCAGGGCATGCCCCCAAATTAATTGGCAGGATGGCTGAAACAATTCACAGCTCCATCAACAGTTCCTTCTAAACCATGCCACCTATACTAAGTTATCTTCCTCCTCCCTCTCTCACCAGATCCTGGGCACTGCTCTTGGTGATCTAATAGTGAGGCTTTGCTTTATTTTGGTCAGAATTAGGCCTATACAGCCAAACCATACCATAGCACCAGGACTCCCTCCCTTCATGTGCTGCTTTCTCCACTAAAATATAAGTTCCTTAAGGGCTGAGATCATCTTTCTTGCCATATTTGTATCCCAAAGCTGGCCTAAGGGATTAATAAATGTTTATTAATTAGTTAATTTGTGTGCCTGTCCTACCACATCTAGTCTAACAATTGTCATTTTCTTCTTTTGATCGTCTTTGTCACTCTGATGTCTTCTGACCATATTCCACTGAAACTGCTCTCTCTAAAATGACCAATGATCCCTTAATTGCCAAATCCAATGGCCTTTTCTCAATCCTCATTGTTTTCAACCTCTGTGCTCTGGCTTTTCTAATGCTATTGCTGTTAGTTGCCTATATCTTTTGGATATCAGACCCTTATCAGGGATATCTGCTACAAGATCAGCTTTTAGATTCTTCCTCTTGTCCACGATGTCATATATTTTCTAAGGAAGCTATATGTAATTCTGTTACATGTTAATGACTTGCTACATTTGACAGCAGAACTGCATTATGTATCATTGTAGGAGAAAGGAATAAATGGGGGATAATTATTTCTAACAAAAGCACTATTAAAAATTCAATCTACATATATCTAAAATTGACACACTTGCATTTACAGTTTCAAATGTAAGAAACTTATACCAAATGCCAGAATTGGAATGCCTGATATGCATTTATCATTATTATATACAAGTATGTATCTAGAGTGACTCTGCTTCATACTATATACATATATTGTTAGAATATTTAGGATATTTTAAAAATACATTTTAGATAAGGGTTACATATGTGAAAATATGGCTATGTATTACTTTTTATAGCTGGCAATAACTTTACTACATACTCAATGAAGTTCAAGGCTCAAAATACTTCAATCTTCCTTGATTCTTTCCTCCTCTTCTTTGTCCTCTCATATTCAATAAGTTACCAAATTTGGTCATTTTTATCCCCAATAATTCTCTTGGATCAGTCTTTTCCTTTCCATCCCAACTGACACCACCTTAATCCAGGTCCTTAACTTTATGTCTAGATGACTTCAAAAGCCTCCTAATAGGTTGAGTCTCTCTCTTAAGAGGTCTCACCTGGATATCACTATCTGATTGATCCTCCTTTAATCCTATCATGAACCTACACAAAATTTGTCAATGGCTCTCCAAGTCCAAATTTATACAGACTTTTAAGGCCCTCCCTTGGGTCATCTAGGTGGCTCAGTGGATAGAGTGCTGGGTCTGAAGTCAGGAAGATCTGAATTCACATCTGTCCTCCAACTTTACTAGTGTAATCCTAATCACCGAGACAACAGAATAACAACAATCTGGCCCTACTCTGTCTACTCTTTCCTCCCTTACACAAGCTCTTCCATTCCAGCTTATTCATTCTCCTTCCTATCTTTTGAACTTGGAATACTATGTGTCTATGAATTTTGATATTCATGTGCCTGAAATGCCTTCCCCAATCCTTTCCATCCAGTCAAATTCTCTGTGGTCTTTGTTATTGTTTAGTTGTTTCTAGTAGTGTCTGGCTCTTCATGACCTCATCTGGGGTTTTTTGGGAAAAGATACTGACATGGTTTGCCATTGCTTTTTCCAGCTTATTTTACAGATGAGGACACTGAGGCAAACAGGGTTAAGTGACTTGCCCAGGGTCACATAGCTAGTAAGTGTCTAAGGCTATATTTGAACCCAGGAAGATGAGTCTTCCTGACTTCAGGTCCAGTATTCTATCCACTGCATCATCTAGCTGCCCTAGAAATGACAAAATTTTGTTATTCGGTCATTTCAATCACGTTCAACTCTTTGTGACCCCATTTGGTGGCTGCCATATGATCTTTGCTCCTCCTTAAAGCCTTTCCTTAACCTCTCTATTCTTTCAACTCTTAGAACACTACTCATACTGACATTTAATTATATTCAATCTCATTTTTATTTATCTATTTTTTGCATATATAAGCTATATTTCTAGAAGGATCACAAGACCTTTGATAGAAGTGACTGGTTCAATGAATGTAAATCTCTTTGCAACCTTAATAAGTTGTATACTCGTGAACTATTATTAGACCTCAATACTCATTCACAGTGTCTAACAGTGATGAGCACTGAGTATGTACTTGATATTTGAATTGGATTCTGAAATAACCTATGTAATTTTAGCATGTAAATACATCATGTAATTTAAAACTATGTATAATTACAAGTTTGATTTGATTAGCTTTTATTCATTTGTTTGGGATGGCGCTAGAAGCTTCCTGAGAGCAGGAATGTTTTAATTTTTGTCTTTGCATAAAGGAAAGGAAATGAACTGAAGTAAAATAGCAGAATAAAAAGACCACTGGACTGAATCAGATGACCTGGGTTGAATCTCAGTTCTGATATTTACTAGCTGTTTGAATTTGGGCAAATTATTTTAAGTTTTCTTAGCCTATTTCCTTATCTGAAAAATGGGGATAAATAATACATTTACTACTTCCACCAAGCTGTAGTGAATAAAACGCTTTGTAAACTGTAAAAACACAACATACAATATTAGCTATCATAGATTTTATATATAAACATTAGCATTATTCAAACATTTTACTTAGAGGTTTAGAGATGGAAAAATGATATTTTGAATTTGTTACAGTTTTTTAGATTCAGTCAATTTTGTAAAATTTCCCTGTGAAGTCACCGCACAAGTTCTACTCTGATGTTTCGCTGTGATGATCACATGATCCTGGGTTCTTGGAGGCAATGGTAGCACAGCACAAACTCTGGAAAGTGCAACCCATCGGGCCGGACCTCATAGATGAGCCTTATGTTTGTTGTCCAAGGACCGGTTTACCTAAGTTTAGAGACGGCCAGCAAATGTACCAGCAGCTCTAGAGCTGAAACACTCACCTTCTTTCCTCACTGAGTTCAGGCCTTTCTTTCCTCCCTAAATCCTGCACTCATACTAGGAAGACTTAACGTATACACTGATACACCAAGCCAAATCTCCTGGTTCCTTAGTTTACTAATACATCATGACCTACTCAAACACCCGGGGATCTTAGTGCTCCACTTCCATGTTCAAGAACCCTGAAATCCCTTTATTTGACCATAATCTTTGACCACAATTCTACCTCTCCCTCTGCCTTGAAACCTCAAATCCCGTCCTTCATTCTCACTGTTATTCCTGAACCCTTGACCCCTCAGTTCTTTCCTAGACTATTAACCTTGAATGGGCTATAGTCACTTCCCTTCCTCATCTTTACCTTTTAGTGAACCGGTGAAACTCTACACTAGCCTTTTTTCTGAAGTCTGTTGCCCCACTATGCTATCACCAGTCTTGCCCTGCCAAGCACGAACCTTGGGTTACTCCCACCATCCAGTGCCTTAGCTCCTGTGCTACTGAATGAAACTGGAGAAACTCATGAAATTATGCTGATTGGGTCAGCACATAAAAACAGCCTTATGTTGTATAACATCAACTGGATCCTCACTGCAGCTCAGTAATGCTTTTATGCCTTCCTAATTAATTCACTATCCCATTTACCACCTGGGCTTTTCCAAAACTTTTCATGCCTCTTCAAACCTCCCCTTGGTACCTGATTCAACCTCCAAATGAAAACCTTGTCTCACATTTTACTAAAAAAATAAATTTCAGTCATTTGCTAAGAGAGTCCTCTTATCCCCTCTTCGTCTCATGTCAATTTGATGCTTTCCACCATTATCTCCTCCTTTCATCCCTATCTCACATGAAGAGGTGGCCCTTGTTGCCAAGTCAGTACCCTCTATATATACAAGTAATCTCATTCCAACCCATCTTCTCCAGCAGACTGTTCCCTCTAATCTTTAATCTCTGTCTATTGATCACTTCCTTATTGCAAACAAACATGCCCATGTCCGCCCATCTTAAAAAAATCCCCACTTGATCTATCCGTCCTCACTAGGTATCATCCCATCTCTCTTCTATTTTTGTAGTTTCTCCTTGAGAAATCCAAAACAATTGGTGCCTCTATTTCCTTTCTTATCACTCTCTTCTTAAGACTCTCAACCCCACCATTCAGTTGAAACTGTTCTCTCCAAAATTATCAATGACCTCTTAATTGCCTTTTCTTGGTCTTCATTCTTCTTGAGCTCTCTTTAGCCTTTGACATTACTGATCACCATTCTCCTTGATATTCTCTTCGAAGTTTGACACTGCTCTCCCCTGATTCTCTTCCTTCCTGTCTGGCCACCCCTCTCAATTTCTTTTGCTTCATACGGTCATGGCTGATAACTAGCCGTGTTCCCCAAAGTGCTAACCTCAAATCCTCTTCCCTTTTCCTTAAGACTATTTCACTTTGTGATCTCATCAGCTCCATGGATTCAAATATCGCCTCTACTTACCCAGCCCTAACTTCTCCTAACTTCCAGGCTCACATTTACAAATGTCTAATGGACATTTTAAACTAGATGTCCTGTAGACTTCTTAAACTCAACATGTCCAAAACTAAACTCATTATCTTTTCCCCCAAGTTCTCCCCTCTTCCTAACTTATCCTGTTGCTGTCAAAGGCACTATGATGCTCTCGGTTAGTCAGGCTCACAACCTAGGTGTCATTCTCAACTCCTAACTCTCTCTCATCTCCCCCCTACCCCATCCAATTTGTTGCCAAGGCCTGTGAATTCTATCTCCATACTATCTCTTGTATATACTCTTTCTTCTGACACTGCCACCACCCTGGCACAGGCCCTCATCACTTCATGCCTGGAATATTATAATAGATTCCTGGTTGTCTTTCCACCTGTCAAGACTCCTCCTACTCCAGTCTTTCCTTCACTCAACTGTCAAATTGATCTTCCTAAAGTGCAAATCTGAACACGTCACTCCATGGTACCCCCCATTCAATAAACTCAGTGTCTCTCTACTGCCTCCAGGAACAAATAGAAAACCCTTTATTCGGCATTCAAAGCCCTCTATAATATAGCCTCTTCCCACCTTTCCAGTCTTTTCATACTTTACTCCCCCCCCCCCCCACTAATTCCCCAATTCAGTGATAATGGCTTCCTTTGCTGTTCCTCACACAAGATAATCCATCTCCCAGCTCTGGGAATTTTCCTTGGATGTTGATACCTGGAATTCTCTCCTTCATCATCACAGTATTCTGACTTCTTTCAAGTTACAGCTAAAATCTCACCTTCTATGACAGGCAGCTAGATGGGACAATGGATAGTTCACTGGTCCTGGAGTCAGGAAGACGAGTTCCAGGTTAGCCTCAGATAATTATTAGCTGTGTGATCCTGGAGAGGTTACTGAACCTCCATCTATCTCAGCTTCCTTATCTCTAAAATGGGTATTATAATAGCATCTACCTTCCAGGATTATGAAGATAAAATGAGATAACATTTTTAAAGTTCTTTGTAAACCTTAAAACACCATACACATGTTTCCTAGTAGTAGCTATTAAAGATGCCTTTCCTTATTCCCCTTTAATTCTAGTGCTAGGGAGCTAGTTGGCACAATAGCTAGAGTGTTGGACTTGAAGTCAGGAAGACCTAATTTCAAATGCTGCCTCAGATACTAGTTGGTGACCCTTGTTTCCTCACTTCTAAAATTGGGGTAAAATATAGGGTTGTTGTGAATACCAAATGAGATAACATATGGAAAGTGCTTTGTAAAACCTTAAAGAACTACATAAATGCTAAAGCTCCTTTCCTCTGTTGATATCCAATTTATCCTGTAAATATTTTGCTTGTACATAGTTGTTTGTATCTTGTTTCCCTCATTATTTCCTTGAAAGCAGGGACTTTTTTTCTTTCTTTGTATACTCGGCGCTTAGCACAGTGCCTGGCACATAGTAGGCACTTAATAAATGCCTGACTTCAGTTGTTTCAGTCACATCCAATTCTTCATGACCCCATTTGGCAAAGATTCTGGAGTGTTTTGCCATTTCTTCTCTGGCTCATTTTACAGATGAGGAAACTGAGGCAAACAGGAATACACAGGAAAACACACAACTCAGGTGGTGGGCTGCCATAGTGAAACACAGAGTGGTGAAAAATACATAGATCCTTTTAAGCCTGGTCGGAGAGACCTGACGGATTTATATGAAGATATTAAAAAGGTAAGATGGTAGTATAAAATAAATTAGGTGACTTGCCCAAGGTCACAGAACTAGTAAGCGCCTGAGGCCAGATTTGAACTCACTCTTCCTGCCTCTAGGCCTGGAATTCTATCAACTGCATCACTTAACTGCCCTCACTATGAAGACTACTAAGTTATAAAGGAGCTGCCATTCATATTGGTATAAAGAACTGAAATTAAAAATCCTTGTATTCAAGGAAAATTTCAGTTTCATCACTGGAGTCACTTAAAAAAGAGATTCAATTTTATCTTCCTTTTTTTCTCTCTGGTCTTACATAACTAATTTTTTTGACTTTACGTTCCTTGACATCCACATGTTAACTTCATGGTGCATTTTGTGCTCAGTTGGGCTTCTGTGGATGTCTGATTTTCATTTAAACTTTGAAGTTCACAACATCTTCTTATTCCTATATAGACTCATGGATTTAAAGCTTTCAAAAGAGATTCATGTTAGTGAAAATCAAATGACTAACAACATATTTTCATTTTGGTATCACTGTCTCTCTTTTGAAAAACAAAAAACAAAAAACAAAAACAAAAACAGGTTTTACTGACTCTTGGATTTTATATCCAGCATTTCTGGATATAACATAATGACAGCCCATGTCCCCAAACTAAAGTCTCCCTTCTAAAAAGAAAAACAATTCCTACCATCCAAATGATCTTTTAGTTACTCAGAGTTCAGCTTCCCTTTAGTGATTCTCATTTACATCGTTATATCATCAGTATGCATAGTGGTCTGCTTTTGCTTATTTTGTTTATGTGCAAGGAAAGGTTGGAATGGATATGAAAGATGTTATCAAGGAGAAAGAATCAACAGGGCATTTTGAATTCTAGCTTGAGGGAGGTTTAAAGATGTGTCTTCTATGATGTTCTAATAACATAGCTGAGGCAAATTTCCAAGGAAAGAAAATTCCACAGCCTATTGTTTATGGCTTGTGCAAACCCTTTCATATTTTTTTTTTTTGCCAATTTAAAGCTTTATATAGTGAGATATTGACTTCTAATTGATGGGAAGAGAAAAATGTGAAATAAAGTCTCTTCTGGAATTAAAGATTTTATTTTATACTGGGAAAAGAGGCTCTCACATTCTCAGCAAGGATCAGAATTATGTACCTGTCAAATTGCTTCTAATATCTTAAATATCTGTAAACACATTTTGATGATTCATTTTAGTGACAGAAACTAGCTAGGAGCCAATTTAATAACATCTTTATTTGAGGTGTTTGCTTCTTGTCACTTATGTCTTGGGTCAAACTGTCAAAAAGAGTTGGTCCATTCCCTATTCATCTGCTTTCTGGTTTCAAGAAATCTTCTGACATTTTTCCTCTTAAAGTCTGGATCTACTGAAGTTTCATATTTGAACCAAAGAAAATTACTCACCAGAAAATATTTTTTTCTCTGTAGACAGTGACTATTATAGAGCCACATTCCACAACTCTCAAGAGAGGAAAGTGAAAATTATGTTCTTAGCTCTTATATTTCTTTTGGCAGAGAAGGAAACTGGCACTTGGGAGACAATAGCATTCAAAGGACTCCATCAAAGCTTGAAGGCATGTGATGTGCTTTCACACTAAAGGTTCTAAAATTATTTTAGCTTGTAACATAGCTTCTGAATCTCATGCCTCTGGCTAACCATCAAAATGTGAAGAATTTCAGCCTCAAGCGTTGACAATCTGGAGCCTTCAAGAGCAGCACTAAATCCATTTAAAGAGGAGACTTCCTAGCAGTTTTAAAAAACTGTATTTGACTTGCTCATATAAAGCACAAAAATTCTAAATTAGGCATTTACAAAAATAATTTACACCCATTTAGGGTTTTCTAAAGCAGTTTCACAGAATTTTCACCACTAAGATTAAAGTATGTAAATGAATTGGAAGAAATGGAGAAAGAGAGAAAGCTTACTGAAAAATTTTCCCCCTGATGTTACAACTTTACTGATAACTCATGAACTGTGTAGTGTACGTGAGGAAAAGGAAAAACATTTTTTTAAAATTTTTGTCCTACTCTACTATATCTGGCTGGCCTTAGTCCCCACTTCCCATCTTTGTCAATCATCCATGTAGACACCAGGGCCTCCTCAGTATATGGAGTTTTGACCCATTCTTCATCCCACAGTCCCAATTTCTAACCCTTTTCCTGTCTAAGAACAATAAACAAATCAATATTACCATCACTTATGGAAAGGAAATGACAATCTATTCCCTTATAACTCTACTCACAATCTTTATGACTACTCAAACCAAAGCTCCCTTCCTTGGCCAACATTCTTGTATCTCCAGTCGCTAACACAGTGTCTAGAGTATGGCAGATGCTTAAAAAATGCTTGTGGATTAACTATCATGGATTTATTGATGACTAAACAATATATATCAAGAATCTTTGGAAGAAAAACCTTCATAGCAAATTGTATATTTATTTGGTTCTGTTCCCAAATACGCTTTTTATTGGACATAAAAAAATACTTAATCAACATAAAATACCAGGAATGAACTTACATTCTTCTTCCTTGGGATCAAGTTGTGTAACACTGACAGACAAACGGTCTACCCGCTCTTGTAAAGAGTTGACTCTGAAGGAAAAACTGTGTGCTTCATTAAATAGTTCTCCAAATATATCTTCAGCATACTTACCTACAAAACAAAAAATAGAAATAAGGCAAAAATGAGCCAGAGATTTTGGCATGAGTATGGACACAAGTATTGATAATAATTGACCACTAAAAAGAATACTAAATTTGACATATATTTGAAGTATCATAAGCTACAAATTCCAAACATTTTCCTGCTTTCAAATATCACTTCCTGACCATCTCTACATCATGCTGTCCCCACTCATGCAACTCTCTCTGCCCCCTCCCCACCAGAAAATTGGACTGGAACCACCTTGGGCTTTGATAGGTCGGCTTCATTCAGCCTTATTCCAGACTTATACCTGATCTAGGCCTCCAAAGCACTTCTTGACTGTCCCTGTGCCATGCCTCCCTATGAATACCCCTCTTGCTTTCCAATTCCCCTTCGCTCCTCAGTAGAATGTAAACTCTTCATGGGCAGGAGATATTTTACTTGCTTGTATTTGTATTATTATACCTGGCATAAAGTAGGCACTTAATGAATGCCCTATCCAACATTAGTTTCTGAACTCCTTAAGAACTAGGACTGTCATTTGCCCTTTTTTTTTTGTACCCTACTTAGCCCAGTGCCTGGCACATAGTAGGTCCTTAATGAATGTTTATTAACTGACAACACATTACTAATATAGGACCAAACTGAATGTCCTAAATAAGCTGTAATACAAGACAATACATCTATACCAGTACAGTCACCCTCAGAGATCTCCCTATGAAATATGCTTAGGCTTTTATGTTCTACTTTCAATGAGCCAGTTTAAGTCTGAAATTGAAATTCACTTGTCTAGCCAATTTAGGTTAAAGTTTGCTTTTCTTACAAAACCCCAAATATTCTAGTTGAAAAGAGAAATCAAATCTAATTCTAAAAATCTAATTAGTCAATTAGCCTGAGGATTTATCATGGAAACTAATCATTACATTTGTAATATCAAGAATTAAAACGCTTTCATGTAACATGAGTTGAATCAAAATACCAAATAATTGCCAGATTATATAAAATTATATTTTTAAAGAGACATTTTAGGCCCAAAAGTGTTCTATAGATTAAATTCCATGATATTAATTGCATACTTGGCTCTATAATAATATATTACATTACCTTTTCTCCAAGAAGTCAGGATCATCACAATGAAGGGCTCCTGAGTTACATAGGGTTGCTTGCCCTACACGTATGGACCTAAACTGCCAGAACTTTTGAGTTCTTGTGTTTGATTTTTATATCTCTTGGTCTTCTCTCTTTCCTGTTGGCTGTCCTTTCTTATTACTATAACTAATTGTATCTGATTGTGACACCTTCCTTACCATGTATCCCTTGCCCCTTTCTAATTTGTTGTTTTTAATTATATGAGGCCTTTAGTACCAGAAAAGAATGATTTTTAAAACTGTGGGTGTCCAATAAAAATAAAGAGGTAGTGAAGCCCTATCCTATGAATAGAATGTATTAGCTTTACTTAATGAATGGACTTTGTGATTTCTATTTCGACTTACCCAGAATTTATCTGAGAATTAGGAAGTGAGATACTTTGCTATAACACATCTCCCAGGTGTCTTGGGCTATTCCTGTAGGTGGGATTCTCTAATTTCATAAACTAACTTCTAAGAACCTGACTCAACTCTCTCTTTTCGCCTAAGAATTTAATTGTATTTATAGAGATTGGCTCCAATATTATGCTTGCCAAAAGGTGCTATGACACTATATGCTTTAGAATTAAAATTTCTTAAGTTTAAAATGACAAATTATGTAAAATGAATCAGCACTTCACTCTATAGATTATAAATGCTAAACATTTAGTACAGTATAAACTGTACTAAACTGAGGCAGCTCTATTCACTGGGGCAGTAGAGAATGTGCTGGGCTTGGAGTCAGGAAGACCCAAGTTCAAATATGGCCTCAGACACTAGTTGTGTGACCCTGGGCAAGTCACTTAACTTCTATTTGCCTCAGTTTCCTCAACTATAAAATAGGGATAATAACAGCACCTACCTGACAGGGTTGTTGTGAGGACCAAATGAAATCATATTTGTAAAGTGCTTAGCACAGTACCTGGCACATAGTAGGCACTATTTAAATGCCTTTTACCTTATATAGAGTGAATTTTAGATGAAGGATACTTGTATTCTATCTGAAATATTTTGCTACTGTTCAAAGAAAATGTTATCATTTACTAGCTTACATCCAGATAGTATTTTCTAATTTTCTTTTTTGTTTTGTTCTGTTTTTGGTTGTTTGTTTGCTTTGCTAGGCAATGGGGTTAAGTAACTTGCCCAAGGTCACACAGCTAGTAAGTATCAAGTGTCTGAGGCCAAATTTGAACTCAGGTCCTCCTGACTCCAGGACCCGTGCTCTTTCCACTGCGCCACCTACCTGCCCCTATTTTCTAATTTTCAATTCAATTTTGGCACACAGCATCTTATTTGATCATCACATAATTCCTGAGCTAGTCATGTATTTTTTCATGGATTAAAATTATATATAGTGTTATGTTAGTCAAAACAGATATTCAAACTTGCCAAATACCCTTAAACTACAAACTCACCATAATGATAATCATGATAATCATTACTCTTCAGTGAATAGATCTGGGATCTCAGCAATGTGGGTACACCCTCTAGTAGGATAGTCTGCAACTTATCTATGCATTGTCATCCTATGCAATTCTCGTTCATATTCTTGTATAAATCTATCATGGGGAGCACATGCTTCCTGCTTGAGGCCTTTCTATATGTCTCCTAAAACATAGGTATACTAGGGCAACATATAGACTAACCTTTTGTTAGGTCAAATATGATAAAGATTGTAAAGTGCTTAGCATAGTACCTGGCATATAGTAGGTGTTTAATAAATGTTTGTTCCCTTGCTCCTCCCCCCCCTCACTATAGCTACATGACTAGTTCACCCCCTTTACCAGTCATCATGTCACTCCTTGCAAATAATTTGCCATTGCTAATATGCTACAGCATATTTACACCTATCATATATGTCTTTCCTCCTATCACATGTCTCTGTCCTCCTTTTGGATTCACTGGAGACTGCTGTATTCCATGAATTACCATCTTTGCAGGAAGAACATTAGTGTTAAAATGACTGAGGATATGGATCGTCTTTTAATAAAGACGATCCATATTGTAGTCTGGACAATAGGCATTTTTTAATTCGTTCTATTGATTGTCCAGGTATTTTATTTTTGTCTTATAGGCTGGTCAACAATTCTTCTTATAAATACATGTATATTTTTTTAATCAAGAGAGAAATAAGCATCTGGGTTCATAACTATGCATTTTTTAAGGTGATAGTAGCTGTGATATTACTATCTAGATATGAAAAAATATTGTCTCTTTAGGCACAAACAACTTGAAGGAGATTTAAATAGTTAAGTTCTTACTTCATATTTAAATATATTTCCATTACTATGTATAAGTTTGTTGATACCACAGTTTTCATTATATAACATCCAATTCAATCCACACT
Organism: Vombatus ursinus; assembly: GCF_900497805.2. Lineage (NCBI taxonomy): Eukaryota > Metazoa > Chordata > Mammalia > Diprotodontia > Vombatidae > Vombatus > Vombatus ursinus. The sequence continues at coordinate 37,811,799 of NW_020940360.1, forward strand.
GATCAAGTTCAAGGCATAAGGCCTGGACTTGAAACAAAGATAGAGAGACATGATGAAAAAAACCCTTTTCTTAAGGAGCCACTTATGACATAAGGACAAGTAGAAAATAATAGGCCAGGTGATGTGCTACCAAAAAGATGGGGAAGGTGGAGATCATTTTCAATTGGTGAATATTCAGGGAAGATGTCAGAGAAGTAGAATCAGAGTTGGATCTTGAAGGAAGGAGAAGACATAAATGGATGGAGATGGTGGTGGTGGTCCATTGTAGGCATGAGGATCAGCTTGAGTAAAGAGATGGGACTGGTGGAGAGATTAGAACAAAGTAGTCCAGGCTGGTTGGACTAGAGAGTATGTACAAGAGAAAAGAGTAAGATAAGACTAGGAAGATGTTCTTACAATAATCCAAATGAGAAAAGATGAGTGTTCAGACAAGGTTGGTTGCAATGGAATTTGGGTAGGGCCAGATGCAAGAGATATTCACAGTCCCAAACAATAGGATTTTAGTAATTGATTGGATGTGGATACTGAGGAAGAAAGTCAAAAGTCACTCTCAGGTAGGAATCCCTGTTTATTGGCAGGATGATGGTCATAGTAAATTCTATATAAATGCTTATTTCCTTTCCTTCCACTCTCCTATCAACAGAAATAGAAATTAATCAATCAATAATCATTTACATATTAAGTATACACTGTTTTTTTTTTAAATCAGTCTTTTGGAGGATGTAACTATGTGTTCACAGAGCTGTGAGGACTGATCTCTGACCATCTGGAGAATAACTAAGCCAAGAGCATTGTGTTTTATCTTTACAATAAAAGGAAGATTTCTCATTCAAAGGCAAATCCTTCTTTTCAAAAGGTTGCATTGAATATTACTTTAAAAAATAATTCCAGTTGGTTAAATTTGTGTGCTGAAAGTTGTCCCATAAAAGAACATTATCTGGGTCTTATAACATTTTCATTTGATGGGGAATTAGATACATTTGCATTTCCTTTCAGTATTTTGTTCTGACAAATAAAAGTCAACAGACATTTTGGACTCGATATTTCTCCTTACCTAATCTGTTCCTACTGCATTTTTTTCCTGTTAAAGATGGTTTATTGCCTTTTTTTGTGTGCTGAGTATCATCACTATGATATTTTAAAGCTTCCTTTCAGGCCCAGACTACTAAGAAAGTGTGCTAACTTATTGTTTATTGCTACAGCAATTGCCAACTCCCCTTTCTTTTTAACCCTAAACTTACCTAGTTGCCAGGCCCAGGCTTTCCACACTGTTCACCCACTCACACTATGCTAGATTTTACTTGTGGTTCTGCTGCTGCAGCTATCTCTCCACCCACTCTCATTCCACTCACTCTTAGGTTGCTTACAATTTGGATAGTTCTTACTCTGCAGCCTCCCAATTAAACTAGCTTTGGGGAGCACATCACGACCATTGGAGGAACCATGGTCACCACTGCTAGCCCTGGTTAATCATAATCATAATTCCTAACGTTTATATATGGGCAGCTAGGTGGCACAGTGGATTGAGTGCCGGGTGTTGAGTCAGAAAGACTCATTTTCATGAGTTCAAATCTGGCCTCAGACACTTAATAGTGTGTGACCCTGAGCAAGTCACTTAACCCCGTTTGCCTCAGTTTTCTCATCTGTCAACTGAGCTGGAGAAGGAAATGGCAAACCACTCCATGTATCTTTGCCAAGAAAACCCCAAATGGGGTGACAGAGTCAGACACGACTGAAAAATGATGAAAAAACAATAGCATTTATACAAGTATCATAAGGTTTGCACAGCACTTTACAAATTATCTCATTTTATCCTCACAACCATCCTGGGAGGTAGGTACATGTCATCATTATTCCTATCTTGAAAGTAAAGAGAACTGAGACAGACAGAGGTTAAGCGAGTTGCCAGGGTCACACAATTAAGCATCTGAGGCATAATTTGAACTCGGGTCTTCTTGATTCCAGGTTCAGAGTTGTATTTGCTGTACTACTTAGTTATCTTATTGCTAGTTATACCTGAAACCCTGAGGCAAAATTTGGGAGGATGGGGGCTACTGGAGTAATCTTGTTTCCTGGTCACCCAAGTAATTAACTATAAAATATGTAATTAGAGGTAAAAAACAAAAGACTTAGATTTAAGACTAGCCCCTGACACCTAGTTCGTGTGACCCTGGGCAAGGCACTTAATCTCTCAATGGCCCCCAGTAATTTTCTGAGAATAAATTACAAAACAGTTGTTGATCCACCTTACTGGGAGTTTTTTCATCATTGTTTCTTATGTCAATGAAATTAACAGGTCTGGAGTCCTTTCCTTCCTCTGTTCTCCAGAAAACCCTTATCCTTTAAATTTATATAGCTTCAGAGAAGCTAGATAATGCCAGGCAAGACCCAGGTTCATATTCTGTTTCTGACACTGGCTGTATTGAACCTAAGCAATTTATCTCTGGGAAATCTTGGGCTTCCTCATCTGTAAAATGCAAATAAAAACACTTGTCTCTACTTCCCTGGGTTGTTAGGAGGCTCAAATGAGATAATTCATGTAAACAGGTTGCAAACCTTAAAGCCCCATATAAACGTCAGCTACTGCCATTATCCATATGGCAAAGGAAGAAACGCAAAAACTATGAAATCAGCTCATTCACCTAACTGCTGTGGTAGGACAGTTTTTTTAAAAAAAATACAAATATATACATGTTATAATAACTTCTGATAACAGAGCATTTTAAGGTTTGCAAAGCTCATTTTTAAACATCCCTTAATCCTCTACTAATTGATCCCTCCTAAGAGAACTCTAAGAATATTTTTCAAAACTGAAAAATGTCATGGTCTCTATACCTATAACAACCACCAGCATTATATAAATACTTGCTGAACAAATGAGAGACAATAATAAAGGTAAAATTTTTATCTTTTTTTTTTCTAGCTCACTTTTCAATCATCATACGTTAAGGTTTACAAAGCACTTAACTCACAATAACTCTGTGAGGTAGGTAGTACAAGCATTATTTCTAATTTACAGACTTACACACTAAGATTAAGCAGGGTTCAGTTATTTGCTCAAAGTTATACATAGCTAGGAAGTGGAAGAGCTGAAATTTGAACCCATATCAATAATTTTTGCAATTATTGTTTGAATATTGAGTCATAATAAGAGCTCACACATATAAAGAGCTAAATTGGGTGGGGAACCTGAGGCCTGGAGGCCACATGTGGCCCTTTAGGTCCTCAAGTGCAGCCCTTTGACTGAATCCAAACTTCACAGAACAAATTCCCTTAATAAAAGGATTTGTTCTGTAAAGCTTGGACTCAGTCAAAAGGCAGCATCCAAGGACCTAGAAGGCCATACGTGGCCTTGAGGCTGCAGGTTCCCCATCCCTGAGCTAAAACAAACCTAGGCAGATAGCTGTCTCAGTGGGTAGAGTGCAGGGCCTGGATTCAGGAAGACCTGAGTTCAAACTTGGGCTCAGACACTTAGCTGGGTGGATCTGGGCAGGACAATAGGAGACAACAGGCACACAACTGTGTACAAATAAGCTGTGTGTACAAAATAAACTGGAGACACTCTCAGAGGGAAGGCACTAAAATTAAGGAGGACTGGGAAAGGCTTCTTGTAGAAGGTGGGAACCAAGCTTTGGCTTGAGGGAAGTTGGGGAGGCAAGGAGATGAGACGAGGAAGGAGAGAATTCCAGGCTTAGGGGAAGAGATAGGATAATGTCCTGGAGTCAGCAAGTATTACCAAAGAGGCCAGTGTCATTGTATTGCTGAGCTCATGGAGAATGAAATATAAGGAGACTGGAGAAGTATGAAGGGGTCATTTTATGAAGGGCATAAAGATCAGAAGACTTTATATTTGATCTTGTATTTAATAAGAAACCACTAGAGGTTACAGAATGGGGTTGGGGGGAGAAGAGGACTTGGTCAGTCTTACACTTTAAGATGAATGTGATGGATGAGTAAAGTATGGACTGGACAGGGGAAAGACTTGAGGCAGGGACACCAACTACTGGGCTATTGCAATAGTCCAGGCATGAGACAATGAGGGCCTGAACCAGGGTGATGGCAGCATCAGAAGAGAGAAGGGGGAATATACAAGAGATATTATGAAGAGAGAATTGACAGAACTTGGCAACTGATTGGATACAGTGGGTAAGAGGGAGTGAGGAGTCAAGGATTACACCTAGTTTGCTCTAAAAACATTATCTCATTGGGCCCTACTACAGCTCTGTGAGGTAGGTAGTATTATTACTCCCTTCTTATAGATGAGGAAACTGAGGTCAAAAGAGGTTAATTGACTTGCTAGTAGGTACCTGGAGTGAGATGTGCACAGATGTGCTACTGAGATGTGATAAAAGCAAAGGAAAAGAGGATTATAGGATAGGAAAAAATATAAAGTTGGACTAGTCATAAACTATAAATATAGGATCAAAATTTCAGAAAGAGTAAAGTGAGGCCAGAGTTCAGAGTGAGGATAAAGATTAGTTGGAAGATTCGAGGCACAAGAAGAAAAAGAAGACTAGGATGGAATTACAAAACCAGAAGAATTACAGAGCTCTAGATTGTGATGGCAGAACATTTGTAGGTGATGATGAGGTTGAAGGTATGAAAATTTCTACATGTAGGAATCAGAGGTAGAATGAAGGTGATGGTGGTCTTGGGAGTTCAGGAGATCAGGTATTTGAGGTGACATCATACTGAAGTCCTAAAAGGGCAAGTGATAGATGGCAGAAGAATATGAACCAAATGTTGAATTCCTTGAAAAAGGAGAAATAATGAACTGGGGACTGGTAGATAAATTTCAGCAGGGACTATATAGGGTCATATATAATGGATTGAATGAATCTCAAAGGAAGAGAGTTTGATGGGTGATGGCGGCAGAGAGGGTGTCTGAGCAACAAGGAGTATGTCCTACTTCTGCCTCATTTTGTCAGTAGGCATAAAAGAGAGGGTGGCTACAAACTAAATGTCTTTTAGGTGAAACCAGATTTCTGTGATTGTAAGGCAGAGAACGTGAAAAGAAGATGTCTAATACAAAGCAGAGTTTGCTAACCACAAAATGGTAGCATCTAGAGGACAGGCAGAGCTAGATGGGGACATGGGATCAATGGAGAAGAGACAATAAATTATGTTAGAACACATATGGTAATGTGAAAGGTTTATTCACGTCCACTTCGTTATTTTATTACAAGTCTGGATGTCTTCAGCTCGATTAAACTGTAGCCTCCTACATAGTAGAATTATTATTTTAGATGATGGTACACAATAAAAGAAAGGAAAACTAATTGAGATGACACCAAAGTAAGTGCCAACTCTAGCCAAAAAAAAAATTAATCTTTAATATCCATATAAAATGGAGGGAAAGGGGAGGCAGAACATGAGCTTCAAAGTACCCTTTTACCAAACTTTTTTATTTATAACTTTTACCAAAAACGTTTATTATATCTAAGATAAGGGACTCACTATATCAAGCATTTTATTGGACTCCCAAGAATTCCGTTTTTCTAATGTTTTATTTTATTTCTATCAGTATCCCATAGCAAGGAGTTTTGAAATTATACAATTAAAAATGTAGTATGATATAGGCAAAAAATTAAAATGCAAGAACATTACAGAAATAAAAATTAATAAATTCCACTTTCATCATAAAGTCACCAGATGGGGCTGTAAGCTGCCAAGCATTTCCAAAAAAGAAACAGGTATGAAAGGATTTTGATTCTGAGCTTCTCCAGGGGAAAAGTAGGTCAGGAAACTCTTCATTTCTAATTTGAACTTTACTCATTAACAAGGGGTTTAAATAGGAAAGCCTATCAATTATTTATCTGTTTACATTAAGTGCTTAAAAATCCCAACAAAATGACAGAAATATGGTTTTCAGATAATTAGCTCCCCCAAAATCTTAATGTCAATATGATCACATTCTATTTGTGCTGAAGGAAAAGCATTTATTCTACTCATATTTCTAATTGTGTTCAGTTGCTTCAATATTAAGTTAATACTTTATTAAGGAAAAATGTTATTAATAGGAAGCAATCGCTAATTCCAAGTATTCTGTGTTATACTGTTTCTTCAGTTAATACAAAACTTTACAAAATTAGTCCCCCATTTATGTTTTAAGATGCCTGCTTCTTTCATTTAACAGAAAATAAATTTTTTGACTCAATTATGGCCTTTTAGTTCTCCAACAACAATGGAAGTTCTCTAAAGACATACTAAATTTTTAAAAAAGCTTTTTGTTTTTTCAAGAAAAGACTTTAAATAGACAACTGTTGAGAAATAAACCTTATGATTAAAAAAACAACACTATCCTTTCAGTTGGTTTTAATATTTTTTCAATCACTCAATCAACAAGTATTTATCAAATACTTGTTACTTACTAAGCATTGGGCTACACTAAGAGTACAAAGACAAAAGTAAAACATTCCCTGCCCTCAAGGAACTTACATGGGGAAAGGGGAAAAGGTGCATGGAGACAAAAATGAACCGATAAAGGCATATGCAAAGCAAATACAAGTCAGTCATCAACAAGCACTTAGTAGGCACTTACTATGAGCCAGGCACAATGTTAATACTTGGTACAAAGTAGCCTTGGGGGCAGGGGAGAGAATGCACTATCATTTAGGATGACCAGGAAAGGCCTCAAGAAGAAAGAGATACTCAACTAGGTCTTGAAGGAATCTTCAGATTCCAGGAGTCAGAGGTGAGGAGGAAGAACATTCAAAGTATGAAGAACAACCAATATAAAGACATGAAGACAGGAGATGAATGTCATATGTGAGGGGCCACACAAAGACCAGTATGGCTGGACCATAGAGAACATGAAAGGGAAATAATATATAATAAAGCTAGAAAGGTAAAATGGAGCTAGGGTATGAAGTCATTTTCAAAGTCAAACAGTTCACATTTGATCCAAGAAGGGAAAGAGAGCCACTGGAGTTTATTTTACTGCGGAGGGGGTGGGAGATATATGGCCCAACCTATACTTCAGGAAAATCACTGTCATGGTGGAGCAGACTGCAGCGGTTTCATTGGGAAACGGTTAACAAAATAAAAAATGCAATGCATCACAGATGTTATTTTGTGGTTTTCTAAGCATTTCTATTTGAGCTTGACACCACCGAAGTGGAGAAAAGATTGGAGTGGAAAGGGACCTAAAATGGAGACAATTAGGAAGTTATTGCAATAGTGGAGGGCTCTAAGTGAGAGGTGATGGACCCTGAACTAAGTTTGGCAACTATATAAGTGAAGAGAAGATGTATAGGGGTGATGTCATGGAGACAGAAACAACCAGCCCTGGCAACCGACTGGATATATGAGGTGAAGGAGATTGAGAAGCGGAGGATATCAACAAAGCTGTGAACCCGGATGACGTGACAGAAATAGGGAAATTCAAATTGGCTCGTCAGGCTGCGTAGTAAGGTTAGGGAGAAAGACAATGAGTTCTGTTTTGGACATACTGAGTTTGAGATGCCCCAGGAACATTTTATGAGGTGTAATCATTATGTATCTTTTTAAAGCTTTTTTCTTTTGGCTATGCAATGGGGATAAGTGACTTGCCCAGGGGTCACACAGCTAATCAGTGTTATGTGTCTAAGGTCTGATTTGAACTCAGGTCCTCCTGACTCCAGGGCCAGTGCTCTATTCACCGCGCCACCTAGCTACCCCCATAATGTATCTTTTAAAATAGCAAGTCTTAAATATATTTGGGTATTGGTTACTTAATCAATATAAGCCAGTGTTTCTCATACTGCAGTAGTTCATACAGGAGTTCTGGGGATACTGGAGAGATAACCATCCCTCATTCATAGACACATATGAGAGTAATTAAATTGATTTCTCATCCATGTCTGTTATGTTTTGCTCTAAAGTGCCTAGATAATTACATAATATACAAAAGAAACAATATATTGTGCCTATACATATTTATTTGATCTTAGAATTGTTCTATATGAGAACTCTTTAGGACTCAAAAGGGTTAAAAGAAAAATTTGAAGAGTGGGAGGCTAAATAGCAGTTTTTCTGACTCATTTGACAGCCCACTGAAGTTCTTCTGGTTTAGAATATGTAATAGTTTGGGAGAATCTCAAAAGAACTTGTTAATTTTATTTAATTTTATTTAACTATGCCAAACTATTTTCAATGTCTGTTTTGTTCCTCTTCTCCCCTCCTAAAAAAAAAAAAATTTCAAAGAATTGTCTTCCAAAAAATGCTAAACCATAATGTTTTATCTTGAAATTAAGTGCACTGACAATCAAAGATACTTACTCAGACTACTTAGTTGTCTAATTATATTTGCCAAGGAGATATTGGTTACACATTCCAGCTCATTCTTAATGCCTCTGGGCAGTGCTGTATGGCACAGGTGCCTGGGGTCAATATTTCTCTTCACTAATGGCATTCCGAGATGAATCTATGTGCCAACTCACCTGGGAGGAATGAAATACAGTTAAAGAAGATGATTCACATATCAAAACTCAAATTTTCAATCACTTCTGAGTAATGCTGTCTTTCATATGCAAATGAACAATAATAATCTTTGCTTGGAAGAAATGCATGAATTTGGATGTTCATCCAACCAAAAAAACAGATGAGATCTTCAAGACATTTAAATTGAATTCAACTTTTATTAAACAAGATATTGCGCTAGGCATTGCGGATACAAAAGTAAAAATGAAAGTCTCTTCCTTTAAGGAGCATCCACCTGTACATATACAAATAAATACACAGAAATTTGAGGAGGGAGAGAGGATCGAAATCTGAGAAAGTCTGGGAAGATTAAGGATTCTAAGTGGCAAAAGTAAAGAGAGACTGTATTCCAGGAATGAGGACATCTTGTGTGAAGGCGAAGAGATGGAGATGGAATTCTGGATTAAGGATGAACTGGTGGACCACCTTGACTAGAATACAGAATGTGTAAAAGGAACTAATATGCAATAAATCTGGAAGGGTAGGCTGGAACCACATTGTGGAAGACTTTAAATGCAAAGCTAATGAATCTGTATTTTATTCTAGAGGCAACAGGAAGCCCCTCAAAGATTTTTTAAGCAAGGTAGACACACAGTCAGACCTGTGCCTTATTTAGGAAGATTATTTTACATCAGTTCACATATGTCTTTCCATGTGTCATTGAAATAATCTATTTCCTCTTTTCTTATGGAATATTAGTATTTCATTATATTTATAGATCACAATTAGTTCAGCCATTCCCCCACTGATGGGCATCTCCTTATTTTCTAGTTGTTTGGTTTTTTGTTTTTTTACTACCACAAACAGCACCTTTTCTTCTTTCTTTGGTGTATTGGATTAACAGTGACTCATGATGAAGTGTGTTATTCACTTCCTGACAGAGAAGTGATGGCGTCAAGGTGCAGAGAGACATTTATTTTTTTGCACATGGCCAATTTGTTTTGCTTGACTATGCACATGTGTTACAAGGAATTTTGTTTTCTTTTTTTTCCTCAATAGGGTAAGAGTGGGAAGGAGAGGAAATAGGTTTTTTTTAGTGGAAAGAAATTTTTAAAAGAATATTATTTTGGCAGCTGTTTAGAGAACTGATTACAGAAGAGAGAGAATGAACCAGGATAATTCTCAATAATTACTAAAAAGTTTAACATTACTGTAGAAACACAAAACCTCTTGTTATTTTCAATATTCTATGAATTACTATTGTTAATTAACTCTGTGACCCCGAGCAAGTCACTTAGCCATTTTTTCATCTCCTCTCATCCTGGTTTCCTGAATATAAAATGGGAGGAGGCTAAATGAAGTGACTGCTAAAATCCCTTCCTGCTACAAAGTCATAAGACTTTAAGAGTGCATAGCAATTCATAATCTTTTCATTCTAGTCACTATCAGTAATGTCCTTTCTAAGCTAACTTATTTTCACTTATAGTACACAAAAGGAATGATGTTAGGAGTTGGTGTGAGATTCTTCCTAAAGGAACTGCTTCACAATCATCTAACAGAGAAATTCAAGCAACTATGTCAGAGGTATAAAATTTAAATATCTACATGAAATATATCAACACATCAGTAGTATAAAGAACTACTGTTAGAGTTTTACATACTTTTTAAAAACACATAAAAACTAATCTAATATTTCTTTAGTGGAACAAAGAAATATTCAAATTTTCCCCTAGTTTGCTGCATATTTCCCAACAAAGGTTCACTAAAATTACACTAATTAAATGCCAAATTAGACGTTCTGAAGACAAGGTCAAGAAAGAGTTGAGTCTCCTAATGCATTAACAGAAATCGCTATTTATCAACTTAACCCAAACCTCCCTAATCCTCTTCCAAAGGAATTACAAATTTGTAATACTGGAGTAAAATTACCCTGTTTGGATTCTCACACATATTCTAGGATAGATTTTTCTGTTATGGGTCTTGGACTGTCCGTCAAATGTCAGGGGTTTGCACCTGAGTTTCAAAGACCGCTATATTTTTGTAAAGCATGCCCAGGACAGGAATCAGGAAAACAACAATCTTGTTTTCCAAATGAAAACAACATTTGTAATACTGTGATATTGCAAATATCAAATGAAATAATATTTGTAAAGTGCTTAACACAGTGCACAGCACACAGTAGGTGCTTAGTAAATGCTTATTCTCCTCTCCTTCCAGTTTGTAACTATTTTTTGATGATGCAACATAAAACTTGACACAAAACAGTCCAATGGTTGTCGATCTTCTTTTGCTCCACAACACAGTATTCTTTGGCCTGGGAAATCTAAGCATATAACTGCAGAATTAGAGAAATTGGTGATGCAATCCCAAGTGTGTTTCATACATTTTCCAGAATTCTTAGGGAAACTCCAAGCTGTTTCTGAGAACCCCACTGAAGTAGGCTCTTAATAAATATTTACTGAACGAATGGCAGAACTATATTTATTTTGCTTCTGGGTTTTTGAAGAATGATCTTCAGACTGAATTAGATATAGCAAAAATAGTTAACAAGAGTTGAAACCCAAGAAAAGTAAGGAGATGGTGAAAGAATATGTTACTACTTCAAGAAATTCAAGTCATGGGCCCCATAAGAACTACCAGGGACTGGTAGAAATGATTGCTGAGCCACTGTCATAATCTTTCACAGATTGAGTCAAAAGGACACAGAACCAGAGGCTAGCTATTAAGAGAGAAGAGCCTGGATTGTGTAAATGATTGGCTGGTGAGTTGGCTTTGTTCCCGGAAAAATTCTAAAATACATCATGAAAGGGATCACCTGGGAACATTTAGAAAAGAAAAGCAGGGATTATTGGTTTCAAGAACTATCTTCTTTCGTGACAAAGTTAAAAGACTGGTTGGACTGGGAAACGTTTCAGCAAAGGACATGTTAATAATGGGCAAGATAGAGAGAAGTGGGGTAGAGAATACAGTTAGGTGGATTTACATAACTGGCTGAATGATGGGACCTACAGAGTAGACATCATTGGGTTAAGGCTTACTTGAAGAGAGATTTCTAATGAAGTAGTGGGCCTCATAAATTTGTCCTTAGCCCTAAAAATATTTTTATCAGTAACTTAGGTAGAGCAATACATGGAAGAAACCTATGAAATGGAGACTAAAATGTTAGATAACAGAGCCAAGACAAAAAAGATCTTGCCAGTCTGGAATAATGGTTTGAACTGAATGAGATGAAATTTGATAGGCAAAAATATAGTTATCTTTGAAAACATCATTGGAAAATAATGATGTTAATAAGATGAGTTTTGGTTTTGGTTGGGGTTTTTTTGGGGGGGGGTCAGGATATGGTTTGGCAATTACTAAAAGAGTTGCATAATTTCCTAAATACAGGATATTAAAATATACTTAATTACCATTAGTATAAAATTATTTTAGTTATCATTAAAACTACCTTAAAACACCCTGCAGTTATCAATAAAACTACAGAATATACTGTAAAATATTAAATAATGCTTCAAATTTATTAAGGCAAGAGTTTTCACCTTGAGGTTCATGAACTTGTTTTTTAAATATCTTAAGTAAGTAGTATTTTAATATAATTAGTTTCCTTTGTAATTCTATAGATTTTATTTTATGCATTTAAAAACATAGGACTGCCAAAAGAGTTTGTGACATACAAAACAAAACCAAAAAACACTTATACTAAGGGATCTTCTGCTGATTCGTGAAATGAAAAATTCTTAAACATGGAAAAATCAGGGGTCAGACAAACAAATCATAACTGAGTGGTTATGTGATGCTGTAGAAGTAAAAACATAACTCCAATTCTTATTTTCAGATTTTAAGGGCTGGCCTGTAAAATTATAACAAAAAGACTCTTAAAATAAATAGCTTGTAGGAAAATGCAAATGAATGCTGTAAAAAAATTCATAAAAATCAAATGAGGACTTAGACTGCTCTTCTAGACTGCAGAAGGAACAAAACTATAACCACAAATATTTTATTACTATATTTAACATCAAAAAGCAACTGATGACTTCTTAAACTTAACTTTTCGATGAGCTAATTTACCTTCTACTGTCATTTTCAAAGAACATTCAGGAATTTTGTCATCAAACTGTAACAGCATAATGCAATTTTATCATTTGTCCTAGCACTGTAGAATCAAAAGTTAAATTATGGGGAAAAATATGTTCCTTCTAATTAAAACAAATCAGTATCACTTGATTCAGGTGTGTTTTTAAAAGTACTCTGGGTCTTGTGTAGAAACTAATGCTTTCAGTTTTTTATTACAAGTTTCTTAGTCCCCAAGAGGTGAGACTGCTTAATTATGCACAATTTGCTGAACAATTAAATGTAAATTTTCAATCTCTTTTAAAGAAAAATATGTTCTTCAATGAGAACTTAATAGTTTTGGTACACAAACTTCTTTGCAGTCCTGACTACTAAACTGGAACTAATTTGAATCTGAAAACACAAATACATGAAATAAATACATCTTTAAAAGAATGAGCACTTTGATGTTTTAGTTTATTTCTTGAAGAAAACATACTTGTTTCACAGATTTTTTTTAAAAAAATTGGTTTAATTCTAAATATGGAAATTATAGCATGCTTGACAAGACACCAAAATGTCAACTTTACAATCTATTACTAAAAAAGTGCATGCTACTGTGCACATAGAAGGATCCATTCTCATTGTGCGGTAAAAATGAAATGAGGAAAAGACACCTAAACTTACCAGCCACCAAGCCACAGAATATCTGACGACACACACCAGGTGTATGTATCAATCCCGACTTTACCACAAGCATCAAACTTCAAGTTTTCATTAACTTTAGGAATCCTACGCATAGAGACAGAAAATAAGCCAACCTAGTCAATCCCTAAGCTGTAACAGTATGAACCATCCTGAACATCTACAGCTACTGGACTGCTTTGAAGTGATCTGGCCCTTTCACAAAGAGATTAGAATTCAACACAGGGACTTACCTTAACAACAGAGCTATCTTTACAAAGACACAGAAGCTATAACCTCTTCCATCTCCCCGGGTGACCAGAACCTTTCTTTCTTCCTCAGAAACTTGAAAGAAACACCCCACAGGCAAACTGATTAAGAAATAATTACAGATGCCTTTGGTTCCAAGCCATGATGACTAAATATTAAATTTTGAGAAGTCAGAACTGAGAGGAGTACATTGCTATATGACTACAGCAGAAAGAAAAAATATGATAGAAGCAATAAACCACATGGTAGGTTTGCAGTGGATGACATTAGTATGTTAGATCATTAGTATGTATGATCACATTAGTATGTTAGATCAGTGGATCACATTAGTATATTAGTAGTTTGAGAAGGAAGTGGATGCTAATAAAAAAAGTCATGACAGATAGCTATATAATAGAACTGAGATTCAGTACAGTCAAGTCGGTGACCAGATATCTAATAAAGAGGAGTAGCTAGTTATGTAGTTCCATGTTTACCTAAAGGTGAAGGGTAATTATTTCAAAGTAATACAACTGCTGTTTCAAACTTGGACAAGCATTATAGTCATAAGATCCTTCTAACTTTTTACGGTATAGAAACAGATAATACCTTGCACACCATTTTTTTTGCAAGTACATCATAAATACAGATTAACCCAATGGAGAAAATGATACCAATTTTTAAAATGATATTTTAAGTTGTGATACATTTTAATATTAGCCATTATACAAAGTCAGTGTCCAAAATTAAAGAATTACAACTCACCAAAAAAATCAGTTAATGATCACTGCTAATAAAAACAAATTTTAAATGTGTAAATCTATTAAATGGACTGTTGTACACATGTAGAGCACTAGGCCTGGAGTCAGGAAAACCTGAATTCAAATATGGCCTTAGACACTTACTAGTTATATGACCCTGAGCAAGTCACTTAACCCTGTTTGTCTCAGTTTCCTCATCTGTAAAATAAGCTGGAGAAAGAAATCTTTGCCAAGAAAACCTCAAATGGGGCCATGATGAGTTGGACATGACTGAAATGACTGAACAACGAAAACACATTATATGAAGATAGTGCCATTGACAGTAAATATTGTTGTGGCTTTTCATTATTTTTCCCATAGATGCCTTTTCCTAAACGTGCTATCCTGAACTGAAAACAATACACCACGTATGGTCTGACTACACAGAACTCTTAGCAAGCCCACTACTTCCCTAGTCCTGGACTCTATGTCTCTGAATATAGCCTAAGAAGACATTATTTCTCTTGGATGCCATAATGTCATTTACTTATATTGAACTTACAGTCAAGTAAAACTCCCAGATTTTTTTTAAACAAACCACTTCTATCTAGTCATGCCCATCTTCATTATGCTGATTATAAAATCAAATGACTGGATGAGATGAAATGCTCTAATGTCCAAAGATTCTATGATTAAATGGCTTACCCAGAGATTAAACCCATAATTTTGGGCCCATCTGTATTCTGTCCTAACCAACTAAACTAAAGTGCCTATCTGCATATACAGAAAAATTGGTCTGACGTACTCTGCAAAGTTCTCTTACAAAAAGATTGAGTCCGTTAGGTAGCTGACAAAAGACTCTGACTATGCAAAAAATAGCACTGTGGTCTTAAGAAAGAAAACCCCAGGAGGGAAAGTAGTGACTCATTTCCCAATGCTATTTGAATAGCAAATGATGAAACTATTACCACGTCTGACCTTACTAGTTAAGCATGAAGGATAGTGATTTAAGGGGGCTCTAGGAAGGTCACTCTGCCTCAAACCTTTCTCCCACATCTTATCCTACGCCATCATTACAATTCGGGAAGCTTTTTAGCTCTTAAGAACTCCCTATTAAGCTTGCAAAAATGCTTAAGAGGCCAAGTGACTCTGAGAGTAAGCTAGGCACCTTGAGTGGTTTACTTCACAATTTTACAATCTAGAACTAGTTCTAATGAGAACCTGGAAATTAACCAAAGGCAGAAAATACATTATTTGAAGCATAACCATGCCTAAGTGACTACTAGATGCAGATCTTTATCCATGTCACAACCCATCTTTGTGACCTTAAGACCCTACTCTGGGCCTTCTCTTCTTTGTTCTCTATTATCTCTCTGTCAGTGACTTAATCAGCTTCTATTATTTTAATTATCTTCTAAGCAAAGGACTACCAGATCTATATATACAATACTAATCTATACATCCAATAATAATCTTATAGACCACTGGTGATTTCCAATTGGATGCCTCCTAGGAAAACTCAACATGTCCAAAACCGAACACTAATTTTTTTTAATTGGCAGCTAGGTGTGTTAGTAGTTAGAACATTGGACCTGGAGTTAAGAAGACCCGAGTTCAAATCTGGCAACAAATCTAGACACATACTAGATATGTGACCATGGACAAGATACGAGACATCTGTTTCAGTTTCCTCATCTGTAAAATGGGATAATAATAGCACCTACCCTCAAGTTTGTTGTGAGGATAAAATGAGATAATATTGATAAAATTTTGCAAATCTTAAAGTGTGAAATCAATGCTAGCTATTTTCATTGTTATTGTAATTAGTATTATCATTATTATTCCCACCACTCCTCCAGATCAATACTGCTTTTAAACTCTCCAATTTCTGCTGAGGATACCACAATCGTAACAGGAACTCAAGTTTAAAACCTCAAGAGTCATCCTTGACTGCTCACTCTCACCCCATATCTCTAATCACTTGGGAAATCTGGTCATTTCTGCACTAACAATCTATCTCCCCATCCTACTTCAGGCTCTCTCTCTCATCATGTCTCCCTTGGACTACAGCTAGACTTTACCAATTAGGCTCCCTTCCTGCCTTCAGGCCCTCCCTTCTCCAGTTCATCTTCCATACAGCTGCCAAAGGGATGTAACTAAAGGATCTGACCATGTTACTCTCTATTTCCTCCAGGAAATACAAAATCCTTCGTTTGGCATTTAAGTCTTTTCACAACCTGGCCTGTTCTTATCTTTCTAGCTTACTGAGACCTGGGAAAGACCTTGGCTTAAAAAGGCCAAGGTCTCCTGCTGCATCCTAGTCATCTCCAGTTGACCTGATCTATATCTTGTCATTGGACCCACATGGCTCCAGAGGAGAAAGTGAGGCTGGTGACTTTGCACAGTCCTTTCTAATCTAAATCTAATTCACTTGCAAGTCATGGCATCACCTTCTTGATGTCATGGTCCTCTCTGAGAACAAAGGACAACTAATAACAACCACCACCACCACCACCATCATCCTCACACTCAACACTCCATCACCCATATCCACATTCTTGTATACACTGCCCCCATGTTGGGAATGCATTCCTTCCTCACCTCCACCTTTTAGGATCCCTAGTTTCTTTCTAAGCTCGGCTCAAGCACACACACAAACAAACACACACACACACACACACACACACACGCATTCATGTTGTCTTTCTCAAAGAATGTAAGCACCCTGAGGCAGAGACTGTTTACTTTTTGTCTTTGTATCATTAGCACCTAGCACTGTAGTAAAGGGCTTCAGTAAATGCTTATGGACTAATTTTTAGAATATTTTGCTCAGTGCTGGGGATACAAAGACAAAAACAAAACAATTCTTGACTTAAAAAGGTTATATTCTATTGGTTGTTTATAATGTACTTTCTACCTATTAATCCTCACAACAGGCTGTGAAGTAGATACCAGAGGTATTATTAGCTCTATTTTAAAGGTAAAGAAATTGAAGTTTAGACAGGATGATCTGCCCATAGCCACACAACTAGTAGGGCAGCTAGGTAATGCAGTGGATAGAGTGGCAGGCCTAGAATCAAAAACATTCTTCCTGAGTTCAAATCTAGCCTCAGATACTTATTTTGTGACCCTGGGCAAATCACTCATCCTTGTTTGCCTCAGTTTCCTCATCTGTAAAATGAACTGGAGAAGGAAATGGTAAACCACTCCAGTATCTTTGCCAAGAAAACTTAAAAAACTACAACAACCCAACTAGTAAGAGTTGAAGACAGATTATAAACCCTGGTATCTCCTGACTTCAAGTCCAACATTTGCCATCTTACAATACTGCCTCTACAATTCTGTCACTATAGTTTTCTGGGCCTACAAACAAAGACTTTAATCAGAAGAATGAAAGGGACTGTTTAATGTCATTGTGCATTTTTCTAGCTATAGACAGGATGACATCCAAACCAGCTTCTCTCATTCTATTTTCACTTCTCCCATTCTCCACTTTATATTTTCTCCCCTTAGCCACAGAGAGAAGACTTAACCTCAGTTTCACTTAACTGCCCCTCCTTCTATTTACTTTTTTGACTCTCTACCATGTAATTTGAAACAAAGTGGTTTTCACATGAGGATTTCAATCTAGAACACAGAACAGGCCACTGCCATTCACTGTCCACTGCTTTTCCAACAATAATAACAATAACATTAATATCTCACTTTTATAGCACTTTATAAAGTACTTTCTTTACAATAAGACTATGAAATAATACAAATGCTACCCCCATTTTACAGAGAAAACCGAAGCTGCCTCTTTGACCCCAGTAGTAACTATATATCAGAGAGCTAATACATGTTACAAATGGGATTCAAACTGAGGTCTCCAGACCCCAACTCCAGTGTGCTATATGACACTGTGCTGCTTTTAACAAAGAGAAGATTACACTAACCTTTTTCCTCTTACAAGGGAAATAGAGGAGAATAGGATGTGTCTTTATACAGAACTAAGAAGTTCCTCTATTTATGGACAGAGGGAAAAAAGAATAGGTGGTAACTGTGACAATACTGTGAAATTGTGTTGGGGCAAATTTTATTTTATCCCTGCTGTTTACTTTATCATTAAAAACCCTCTGAAAGGGGTGCAGTAACTTTTCATGTTTATTATACAAATTTATTAACAAGATGGATACAATTCTTAATGATGCTATTTATGTATGCTATCCAGAGTTAGTTGAGCAGAGTGGTACTTTCTATTAATACATTTCAGTAAGACTTGAGATGTGCAGCAAAAAAAAAGCGTATTCAGTGTTAATTTATGAGAAGCACCAGAAAACATTTTACTTAAAACAATTACACCTGTAATTCTTGGCTCCTCTTGAAAATAGAATCATTTTGTTAATGTTCAATTGTTTCAGTTGTGTCCAACTCTTTGTGATCCCAAATAGGGTTCTCTTGGCAAAGATACTAGAGTGGTTTGCCATTTCCTTCTCCAGCATTTTACAGATGAAGAAATGGAGACAAACAGGATGAAGTGACTTGCCCAAGGTCTCACTGCTATTAGGTGTCTGAGGTTGGATTTGAACTCAAGAAGACGAATCTTCCCGACTCTAGGCCCAGCACTCTATCTATTGCACCTTAAATAGCTGCCCTTAAATGGAATCATAGAATTTCATAAACAAAAAGTGTCTTGCATGTTATCTAGGTCCAATTTGCTCAGTTTAGTGAGGAAACTGAGGCCTGGCAAGGCTAAGTGACCTGCCAATCATTGATGGCACAGTGAGGTCTAGAACTCAGTCCAGTACTATTTTTACTTTACCACAATACTGGATTTACATAGTATTCAGTCTATCTTTCTCCCCTAACCTTCCTCTCTTTCCTAAATTTCCTATTCCTGTTGAGTCTACCACTATACTCCCATTCAGCCAGGCTCACAACCTTGCTGTCATCCTCATTCTTATCGCACATATCCCATCAACTGTTGAGTCTTGTCATTTCTACCTTCACATCTCTCATATATGTTCCCCTTCTCCCCACTGCCTCAGCTGCCACCCTCAGGCAGACCCTCATCCTCTCGTGCCTCCACTCCCACAAAATCCTTCTAATTTGTCCCCTTGGCCTCTCTTCCCACTACAATACATCCTCCACTCAGCAGATCTGACCACACCACTTTTCTGATCAATAAACTCCAAAAGCTCCTTATTACCTACAAGATCATATGTCAAATGCTTTGCTTGATTTTTAAAGCCCTTCATAACCTGGTCTCTTCCTTCTTTTCTGGTCCTTTTGCATTTTCCTCCTCTCCACGTAATCTATGATACCTAATAACTTCGTCACATATGACCCTCCATCTTTCAGCTCTGTGCTTTTTCACTGGCTGTATCCCATGCCTACAATGCTTTCTGCTTCCTACTTCCACTTCCTGGCCTCTTTCAAGACACAGCTCAAATCTCATGTCTCCCCTCTTGCTAATGACTTCTCTGAGATTACCTGTTGTTTATATTGTATATGTCTTAAATGTTCGGTGTTCTGTTTGGCATTCAAAGCCCTTCATAACACAGCCCTACCCCCACTCCCACCGTATTTCCAACTTTTTTTACATCTTACTCTGCACCATGTACTCTTTGATCTAATAATTGGCTTCCTGGCTGTTCCCCTAACAAGACACTTCCTTCTCTCATCTCTGGGCATTTTCTCTGGCTGTCTCTCATGCCTGGAAGGTTCTCCCTCCTCACCTCTGTCTCCTGGCTTCCTTCAAGTCCTAAAATGCCACTTTCTATAGAAAGCCTTTCCCAATCCCTCTTAATTCTTGTGCCTTCCCTCTGTTAATTATTTCCAGTTTGTACTGTATCTAGCTTGTTTGTACATAATTGTTTGCTTGTTGTCTCCCCCATTAGACTGTGAGCTCTTTGAGTGCAGACACTGTCTTTTGCCACTTTTTGTAACCTCAGGGCTTACACTGTGCCTGGAACATAGTAGGCATTTACTACACGTTTATTTGACCAATTGACTGATTGTATGTATATATATTTGCATGTTGTCTTGCCCATTGAAACTGAGCTCCTTAAGGTCAAGAGACTATGTGTTTACCTTTTTTTTTTTAATATCCCCTGAATGTGGTACAATACCTGGCACATAGTAAACCCTTAAATGCTTATTAATTGACTGATTTAAAATTTTAAAAAACAGTTCACCATTCAGAGAAATTTTTATTAACAAGGAAAATAATTAAATTATTCCCCCTATCAACCCAAACAGATGAACAAACATACTGAAAAAGTAGCATTAAAGTACACCAGTTTCCTTGTTGAGAACAGGCCCACCTACAGACTCCATCTGTACATGGTTTATTCCAAGTGCAGAAAAAAAACCATGCACAATTCTCTTACACAAGGAGTATGCCATTAGGATGGCTAAGTTCCTGAAACAGAGCTATGCCATATATAGGACAAGGTCTAGTTAATTTGTTGATCCTATGAGCCTTTACTATTGGTTCTCTGTGACCTAGGTTTTGGAGCAGATGTTCATATAGCCTAAAATAAGCAATAAAGTGATTGAAATAGTCTTACTCCTGCCTCACTAAATAAATGAACACTGAAAACGCATTTGACTGGGAGCTGTCAGATGCCATGTAGTCATATGTAACTGATAAGTCTGGGGGGGAAAATCATCTGCAACACCCCAAAGCTATTTATACAAAACAAAAGGTACTGTGGCTTATGCCATTTATTAAATGCTACTTTAGGTAGCAAGGTCTCTGACAACAAAGTCCTTTCCATAAAATATGTATTGTATAAGTGCAAGTCAAACTATTATTTTAAACTAAAAAAACCCCACTGATTTCAAACTCACACATAGATTCAAAATTTTGTAGACCAAAATATTTTGAAATGCTTGGAAAACTTGCATTCTAATAGCCTTTCTGCTCTTTGACTATATCTACTTCCTCTTAAAGTTACACAGAGGATCAAAAAAATTTGTCCCTATGCTAAGACAATGTAAATAAATAGAAACATTTGGGTTGAAAGATTCAATGTTAAGTGCAGGAGTGGGAGGCATGGGGAGATAGCAGTTTATTGAAAATAAATCTTTAGGTTTTGATGAATTATAAAACTTAAAATTGCAGTATCTTTCTAATAGGTTTCTTTGCCTCAAACCTCTACACTCTCCAACAATGATCTTGGGCTTCATTAAGAAAAGCATAGTATCCTGGAATGAGAAGGTGACAGTTCTGCTCCGGTCAGGCCACATCTGGAGCACTGTACAGAATTATGGATACCATATCTTAGGAAATACACTTATAAGTTGGGGCATATCCAGGTAATGGCCATCATTATGGGAAATGCCTCTACTAATACACAAGCACCATTGATTGAAGAAACTGGGTGTATTTAGCCTGAAGAAGAAAAAACTTGGGGGGAGAGAGAGGCTTGATGGCTTTTTTTCAAGCATCAAAGGTCTGTCATGTAGAAAAGAAAAAGGGATTAGTTTGCTTGGCCCCAAAAGGTAGAATTAGTAGTAATGCATGGAAGTTGTAAAGAGATAAATTTAGGCTAAATTTAAAGTAAAAAACAAAACAAAACAAAAAAAAACAACTTCATGACAATTACAAATATCAAACGTCTAGGAGGGTTACCAAATAAAAAGTCCCAGTGAAAAAGGAATCCCTTAGAGATGGTGAGGTCCTCCAGATGTTCTTGTTTCGCGATTACATCAAGTCCCAGAATACTATGGAGAATCACAACCACTCAAAAATTGGACAATCCACATTGGAAAATCTGAATGGATGTAGAATGCCAGTTGTGCAGGCTATATTATATGACTGGATGTCTACTGAATCAGAGAGAGTGAGTGAGTGTGTGTGTGTGTGTATTGGCCAAACATTGCAGAACAACAAGTTGGACCTATAACTGGTGGAAGAACATGGAACAGACTGCCTTTAAGAAACTGCTCAATGCTTTCAACTATTCCAAGCTGCTCCCTTGAATCAAAACTCCTTTTTAATAATAACATCACCAGAAAAATATTGTGAAATTTTAATAGCTTAAAACTGCACTAAGATTTTTGGGACACTCTGTATAGCCAGGACTTATAGAACACCACAACCTCCAAAGAATAAAAATTGTAGGTTATCCAAAGGATAATGGAAATATTTACAATTGCTGTAGTAAATAGGAATGACATAATATCAACAATTTGTACTTCTTAATCAAAAAGTGACAAAATACGTATACACATACGTCTGTACACGTATGTACAGATATATACATATATATGTACACACACACACATACACACATATGTGGCTGGTTTTCACCTCCTACTCTGTTTTCAGTTTAAAACTTCTTGATCAAATCCACTAATTTCTAGACAAATATGTTTTTTGCCGGCCATTGTTAGATGCACTTCATCTTTGGCCAATGACACATTATTCCTATATGTTAACCAATGGTCTAGAAATACAAAATTTCTAAACCACTTGAATACTTTTCAAACTATTATCTCTCTTGAAGTCCAAAGATGAAATACAACTCTGTGCTCTAAAATCTTCTATTATTTGTCCAAGACTTGATAATCCCTAGTAGTAGAATTTCTAGGTTCCTACCAGCAGTATCATTTGTCACCATATGAATCAACACAATTTGTTAGGGGAAGTCAGACTTGATAATCATACCTCATCTTTATTTCAACTTTTCCCCTTCCCCAAATCAGTTCTTCCTCCTATTTTCCTTTCTGTATAGGTATATGACTTTCTGAGTCAACCAAGTTCAAAATTTCTATATGAGTTTTGATTTATCATATACTACATCTCATGATCAATCATTAAGTTCCATTGAATATTCATATAGTACAGATATGTACATATGTTGTTGTTATTCAGTTGTTTTTCATGACCCCAGTTAGGGTTTTCTTGGCAAAGATGTTGGAGTGGTTTGCCATATCCTTCTTCAACTCATTTTACAGATGAAGAAACTGAGGCAAACAGGGTTAGGTGACATACTACCCAGGGTCACACAGCTAGTAAGTGTCTGAGGCCTCATTTGAACTCAGGAAGATGAGTGTTCCTGACTCCAGGCCTGGCACTCTATCTACTATGCCACCTAGCTGTGCATGTATGTATGTATATGTATATGTGTACATGTGTATTTGCATCTCCCTTTCCACAGCACCTGCCAAATACAAGTTCTTATTTCCATTACCATATTATTGGTTGCAACAGTCTATCAGCTGATTATCTTGACTCCAATTTCCCCCTTACTTCAATATTTTCTGCAGATTAATGCCACATTGCTATTTAAACAAATGGTAGTACAGTGGAAAAAGCTCTGGATGGAGTTAATGGGATTCAAGTTCCATTCCTAGGCCTGCAACTAACTTGATGTATGACCCTAGGAAAAAAAATCAAACAATGTATCTAAGGCTCTGCTTTTTTATACACAAAAGGCCAATGCTATCATTTAATTTATTTCTAAGGAACCTAATCTTTTAACTCTAATATACTATTGTCAATGTACATAGTTTCCTAAAGAAATGTGTCCAATGTGTTATGGCAGCCAGAAAGGCCAACAAAATTGCAGATAATATGAGGAAGAACACTGAAAAACAAAGAATCATCCTACCCTTGAACTAAATCATGGTTCTCCTCCTAAAACACTGTGTATGGTTGGAGTGGTAGAAAACCTCCAAGTTTTCTAATTTCTTATCATTTTAAAGTACAGTTCAGATTTTTTTTCTAACTCCATAACTAACACTTGTAACATGGAAGCTGTTATTTTTCTGCCCATTCATTATGGGCAGAATTTATTTATTATCCAGAATTTATTTTATTTATTATCCAGAACCTTTATTATCCAGAAAAGCTTTCACTATATACTTTCTCCACTACCTCATTTACAAAAATATTCAATTAAACTGTTCCTTACTATGGCAACCCCATTGCTGACAACTTTCCATCTAGAAAAGTGCCCACCTACTCAAAGGCTAATGAGATCTCAAAACTGGAGAGTTCTTGTGCTCAGACAGCTTATATTCTGTGAGGGAAGACAACATGTAGACACACAAGTCTATATAAACTAATGCAATGTCATTTTTGGCACACACTACTAATAGCTAGGGGGATCAACAAAGCCCTTGTGGTGAATGAGCTGAGCTTTGAAGGAAACAAGGGATTTTAAGAGGCAGAGGTGAAGAAAGAGTACTTTCTAGGCACAGGAGACAGCCTATTCAAAGGGAAAGGGATAGGAGAAGAAATTACATGTGAGGACAGAAAGATGACCAATTTGGGTTCACCCAAATTAAGTGACTTGCCCAGGGTCACACAGCTAATAAATGTCTAAGGGTGGATTTGAACTCAGGTCTTCCTGATTCCAGCCCCAACATTCCATCCACTATGCCACCTAACTGCCCTGTGCAATGACTAAAAGGAAGTAATATTTAATAAGGTAAGAAAGGTAATTAGGAGTCAGGTTGTGAAGGACTTTCAATGCTAAACAGAAGTCTGTATTTAGTTACAAAAGTAATAGGGAGCCATTGGAGTTTATGAATTAAGGGTAACATTGTGTAAGCAGCTATATAGAACATGTGGTGGAGAGAAGAAAGACTTAAGGAAGACCAAATACAAGGTTATTGCAATATTCCAGGTGTGAGGTAATGAGAATTTGCACCAGGAGGAATCTATGTGATGTTAAGGAAAAAAAAAGTCACATCTGAGGCTCTACCTAAAGAGGAGAAAGCTGGATGCTCTGAGGAAGAAACTTTTTATCCTCCCAAGGATGGTATAGCAGACTCATAAAAGCTATCAGGTGAAAGAGCATCCAATAAGAGATAAAGGAAGACGAAATGAGTCATTGTAGTTGCTGATTCCCTGCCTAGGGATATGAAGGCTGCTATTTGTAAACCTAATAAAAAAAGAGTTGAAAGGTCTATTGTCTTCTTGGGGCATGTATCCAAGATGCAACAGAGAACCTCAAAAGACTCGGCAAAACACATGACTTTTGATTCATGTGGGCACAAACCATTGACTTCCGTTGATTCATATGGGCACAAATAACACTTCCAGAAAGGCCCTAAAACCCACTGCCAATGGTTATGCAGTCCTGGGCAAGAAAACAAGATCATAAGGGTGGAAGTTGTATTTTCCTCACTTGTTTCCCATTGCAAGGGATGCAGAAGAGAATTAATTTGGGAAATAAACAGTTGGCTGAAAAGGTGGTATCTAAGAATAAGATGTGGACTTCTAGATTATGGCTTAGAAGGGTAAGAGAACAAGTATTTATTAAGTGCCTACTATGTGCCAGGCATTGCGCTAAGTGCTTTACAAATATTATAGGGTTGACAGATTCCTGACTAGTGATGAAGTACACCTAACAGGCTGGTAAGAAAGGAGTTGCTCAAGACTGAAATTTTGAAGACCCAATGGGCAACAAAAATGATACTTGTCTGAAAGGTCGATGTGGATGCACAAAAATGTATAGAAGATAGATGTAAGGCCAAGTAACAGAAGAGCTAAAGCTCAGAATGAATTGAGGATGGTGAGGAATATTAAAGACACCAAATAAGTTGTGGTTTTTTTTTTTTTTTGGTTTGTGTATGTTTGTGTGTGTGTGTTTGTGTCTCTATGTGTGTGCATGTGTGCTAACTATATTGGGAGAAAAAGGAAGATCAAAGAAGGAATAGGACTTTTGCTTAGGGTGGATAGTATGATGATAACTGGTAAGAGAGGAGAGCTGCTCCATTTGTATTTTCCTTCTGTTTTTCTTTTCTGTAAAAAGGAAAGACCTTTACATTGGAAATGACAGAACCAAAATAGTTAACAAGGAGCTAGTACTTAGGATAATCAAGGAAATAGCAAGAGAGGCTCTAGCTGCCCTTGATGAGTTTAAGTCACCTGGTCCAGATGACTGAAACAATTGGCAGACATAATGGCTGAACCATCATCAGTGATACCTGAAGGATCATGGAAAATGCAAAAAGTACCACAAGATTGGTGAAGGGCAAATATCCTGATTTTTTTTAAAAAGAGAAAGAAAAAAGAACAAAGTAGAGTTTGCAACCTACAGGCCAGTAAGCTTGATTTTGATTCCTATGAAAATTCTGGAATGGATCACTAAAAAGATGATTGGTGAACATCTCAAAAAGAACCAACATGGCTTTATCAGAACAGGTCATGCTTAACCTCACTTTATTATTTTTACAAAATTACTTAATTAGTAGATCAAGGGAATGCTAGGGCTATAGCTCACCTTGAATTTATTTTTAAAACTGATTTAATGATAAAAGTTGGAGAAGATGTGGGAAAATTGGAACATTAATGCATTGGTGATGTAGTTGTGAAATGATCCAACCATTTTGGAGAGCAATTTAGAACTATGCCCAAAGGGCTATAAAAATGTGCATACCCTTTGACCCAGTAATAGTGCTTCTATGGCTATATCCCAAAGAGATCAAAAATGGGAAAAGGACCTACATGTACAAAAATATTTAGAGCAGCTCTTTTTGTGATGGCAAAGAATTGGAAATTGAGAGTATGCCCATTGACTGGGAAATGGCTGAACAAGTTGTGGTATATGAATGTAACGGAATACTATTGTAAGAAATAAGAAATGATGAGCAGGCAGACTTCAGAAAAACCTGGAAAGACCTGCATGGACTGATGCTGAGTGAAGTGAGCAGAATCAGAAGAACATTGTACACTATAAGAGACACGTTGTGCCATGACTAACATTGATAGACTTAGCCCTTCTCAGCAATGCAAAGATCTAAGACATCTCCAAAGGTCTCATGATGGAAAATGCTATCCACATCCAAAGAAAGAACTATGGAAATTGAATGTAAATTGAAGTATACTATTTGCTATTTTTTTTTCTTCTGCTTTGTTTTGTTTTCTCTTTCTTGTGGTTCCTCATATTGGTTCTAATTCTTCCTTACAACATCACTAATATGAAAATATGTTTAATAGGAATGTACATGTACAGCCTATTATCAGATTGTGTGCCATCTTGGGAAGGGTGGTTGCATGCCATCTAGGGGAAGGAGGCGGTGAGGGAGGGGGGGAAAAATTTAAAACTCAATAGCTTATGGAAATGACTGTTGATAAATTGAAATAAATTAATAAAAAACTGGTTTATTATGTCTATTTTTTCAATTGACAAGCATTTTAAAAAAACTAATCTGTCTCTTCTATTACCACTCTCACCTCCAGCGGAAACCCACCACAAAAAAAACAAAGCCTTCAATATTTAGCTACACAGTCCAGCCAAAGGAATTACCACATTAGTCATGTTCAAAAAAGTATGTCTCTTTCTCTATTTTAAGTGCTTCACTACTTTTTCAGGAGATGAGTGGTATGTTTCACCTCCATTCTTTTGAACTCCTGGCTTATCATTGCACTGTGATCATAGTATTCAAAAATCTCCCAAAGTTGTTTTCTTTGTAATGTTTCCATTAAAATGTATTCTTCACCTGTAAAATGAGCAGGAGAAGAAAACGGTAAACCACTCCAGTATTTTTGCCAAGAAAACCCCAGATTGGGTCATGAAGAGGTGGACATGACTGAAAAATGACTCAACAAGAACAAAATATAAATGTACCACTCTTAACTCGTGAGCTTGTCCTATAGTTTGTAAAACCCTGCCCTATAGCATCTCACTCAATAATATGCATAGGGTAGGTATGACAATCAATAAATATTTAACTATTTGATTGCCCTCTCTACAGCATGCAGTGGGGATAGTTCTGAGAGACAATGGAGAAAAGTAGATGGCTTAGTCTTAGAATAAGGAAGACTGGATTCAAGTCTTCATTGTGACACACATTAACAGTGTGAACATGGGCAAATAACTTAAGCTGTCAGGGCACCCGACAACTTTCTAAGACTGCAAATTACAGATCGCAAATCTTCATCAGTGGATAGAGCTTGAATACCAGGACTTTCCTATGCTGATGAAATCACAGATCTAAAGACCCAAATGGACTATGGAATGCTGGTGTCTCAAAGTGTGCCTAGAGGTGATCATAACCTACAATGTTCTTCAGCCTGCTGTCATGAAGCCTGTGGTGCTTTCAGGTCGGGAGGGCAGCTGATGAAAGGTATATTTTGAAATATCTCATTTTAAGAATATTCCAACCTTGTAACAACCCCTTCCCACACCACCCCCCCTTTTTAAAACAAGTCAAAGACTGATGAGAATATAATGACCCTATAACTAATATCAAATAAACACCAAACAGTGCCTAATCCTGTAAAACTATATGGCTTCCCATTATAATTACAACCTATTACTTTGTTAATTTTAAATACACATGCCTCTAAAGTGAATGAAATCAAGTGAACATGAATATATAGAGAATCCATATGAACTCTTTATATAAGAAATAAGTGGGAAAGGGAAGGGGGAAAAGAATAAACATAGCATGCACCAGGCACTATGCTAAGTGCTTTTATAACTATTATCTCATTTGATCCTCACAACAACCCTTTGAGGCAGGTACTGTTCTTTGAGGAAATTAAGGCATAGAAGTCAAGTGACTTGCCCAAGGTCATACAACTAGTAAGTGTCTGAGGCTAGATTTGAAATTAGTTCCTCTTGACTCCAGGGCCAGAGCTTTCCACTGCACCAGGAATTGCCTCTGAGTACACGCTAAAATTACAATCTTACTTGTCAATACAGGATACAGTAATAATACAGTATAATAATATATTTGAGGAAGGAGCCTAGACTCATAATTTCATAAGTTTAGGGAACTCTCAGTGTGGGAACTCCCTCCTCCAATATAGATAGACAACTCATTTTTAACTTAGTGTTTTAGAGTTGCCTAGGGCACTGAGAGTTTAAGTGACTTGCCCCAGGTTACAAAGTAAAATTATACTATAGTACATGTCAGAGTAGAACCTAAACCCATCTTCTCGAGTCCAAGGCCAGGATTGTATTTACTATTGCCTCTCTAATAATATATTAATGATTCCCACGATAAAATGTAAAAACAACATAATAAAACACAAGAAGAGCATAGCATAACAAAACATCTATAGCGTATTTGTCAAAACAGTAACATCATAATAACACCTTTCAACAGCTCTGCAATTTGATTAATTCAAACTGCAACCATTACATATTTTAGTAAACACTTTATGAGTTCTTGTCACCATAAAAATTCATTACCTGGTCAACAGCCTTCTGTTACTGAATATCTCTGAGCCTTAGCAAGGCTGGTCCTCGGATGACAGACATATAGACTCCAGTGTTGGCCCGTAACTGTAATAATGACAACAACAATAATTTAAGTTTTTGGAGTAATTTAAAGTTCACAGAACACTTTCTTCACAGCAACCTTCTAAGGCACATAATGGATTTTTTTTCTCATTTTACAGTTAGGGAAACTGATACATAAAGGTAATGTGACCTGTCCATTATCATATACCTAGAAAGTGCTAAGAACTGTGATCTCAGTCTGGCTCTTCTGATTACACGTCCAGTCTTTTTTCCACTATGCCACATCGTCTCTCAAAACTCTTCAGGTTTGAGAATTTCTACTTAGCTGGCATCACTTTCAAGAACCCAGAGTCCCCTCTATGCCATGAGGTGATATTAGAGGACAGCTTTAATCTGCTAGTCTTATGTTTCCAGTTTCACCTTAAATATTTCCACATGGACATATTACTGACACCTCAAATACAGCATGTCAAACTGAACACATTATCTTCCCCTCTAAACCTGTTCCTTTCCCTACTTTGACTATTTCTATTCATTGGCATTGCTATTGTCCCAGCATCCCAGGCTCACAATTTTGGAACCATCCTTGGTATCTCCCAGTCTTTATCTTCTCAACAACCCAGTGAGGTAGGTATGATCTCCATTTAACAGCTAAGTAAACTGAACTCCTATTGTTTCTACTTCTGCAATCTCTCTCAAATCTGGCCCATCCTTTTCACACCCATGGCAACCATCTCAATTTAGGCCTCCATAGATTATGCAAGTAGCTTCCTTGCTTCTCTTTCTGCCTGCATTCCATCTCTAATCCATCTTTTACATCCCAATCTAAATATTCTTCCATAGCCAATGATATGTCATCTCTAGTCAAAACTCTTAGTGGTTGCCTAATGATTTTTTCAAAAAAGTATATACCTCTGAGTCTGGAATTTGAGGCCCTCTATCATATGTCTTTAACCTATCTGCTTGGCCTTATCTCCTGGAATTATTCACATAATCTATGTTTCAGCCAAACTGGACTCTTTTAACTTCACCTCTTCCCCTCCTTCCATTCCTTTTTTTTTTTTTTTTTTTTTGGTGAGGCAATTGGGGTTTAAATGAGTTGCCCAAAGTCACACAGCTAGTGAGTGTTATGTGTCTGAGGCCAGATTTGAACGCAGGTCCTCTGGACTCCAGGGCTGATGCTCTATCCACTGCGCCACCTAGCTGCCCCCCGCTTCCATTCCTATTTTGCTCTCTCCTGCCTCCATACCTTTGCTCGTGTTGTCACCAATGCCTGCAACATACTCTGCCTCACCTGACCCCAACATCCATTTGTCATAAGACTCTCCCTTCAAAGGCCAACTCAAATCTCTTCTTCTCCTTGAAGCCATTCCTAACTCCCAAGATGAAAATGATATCTCTCTTATATAGATTTTGATAGAACACTGCTTGGATCTTTCCTTTGCTTTTTACCAACTCAAGAATATCCCCATTCTACTCAAATGTGGCTGAAGAGAGCTAGAGGAAATAATGCAACTGAGTGTTCTGGGTCCACTACAACTTTATGTTGTCTTATCCCAACTATGCCTTCACCACAGCAAGATAATCCTTTTGCTCTTCCCTAATTTTCCATCCCATGCTCCACAGAGCTCTTCTCCCTTCAAGCTTCTCATACCATTCTTGACCCTCCAACCTCTAAGCTAAATTCCTCACCACGTACTTTACCAGGAAAATAGAGACCATTTGGCATGAGCTCCCTCTTCTTCCTACTATAAATCTTATTCTTTCCTCCTTTACCTCAGTCTCTAAAGAAGAAATGACATTTTTCTTCACCAAAGTTCTACATGTACTATTGATCATAACTCACTTCAACTTCTCCAGAAGATTATCCTCCAAATTATTCCTCTCTAATCCTCAATTTTCCTCTATTTATTGGATCATTCCCTTGATGCCAAAATAAAAAACATACCTATATCTCCCATCCTGAAAAAAATAGATCATACCATCCCTTCAAGATTATCATTTTATACCTCTCTTCCCCTTCAGTTGAACTCCCAGAAAAAATGATCTACACTGGCTGATTCCACTTCCTTCCTGCTCACTAATCCTTTGACCCTATGCAATCTGGCTTCCAAATGCATCCCATAATGGTGATGATGATAACAATATAACTAGTATCTACATAGTGCTTTGGGGTTTCCAGTACTTTAAAACATTACCTCATTTTATCCTTACAACAACCCTGGGGGGCAATGCTATTATTATCCCAATTTTATAGATGAGGAAACTGAGGCTGAGGGAGGCTAATGACTTGCCTGGGGTCACACAGCTAGTAAGTGTCTGAGGCTGGATTTGAACTTATTTCTTCCTGACTTTAGGCCTAGCACTCCATCCACTGTGCAATCTAGCTGTCTCTGAACTTAACTGAAGTTACTTTCTCCAAAGTTACTAGTGATCTCTTAACTGCCAAATCTGATAAGCCTTTTCTCAATCCCCATCTTTCCGGACCTCTCAGAAGCCTTTTTTACTGTTTATCATCCTTTCTTCTTGGATACTGTCTTCCCTCCTACCTGTTTCAATGTTCTTTCTTCTTCTTTCTCCATTGCTGGCTCATCATCTATGCCATGTCGATTAACTATAGATGTGCCCCAAGGCTATGCCTTGAGTTGCTTTCTACTCTCTCTCTAAACTCACTAGTAACCAAATCAATTCCTATGGATTTAATTATATTTATGTAGATGATTCTCAAGTCTATAGATCTAAACATACTCTCTCTTTAGAACACCATCTACAGACATTTACAACTGTTTTTCGGATATTTCAAATTAGATGTCCCTAAGGTATCTTCCACTCAATAGAGAAAAGACTGAATGTATCATCTTTTGGTCAAAACCTAGCCTTTTTCCAAATTTCCCTGCTTAATCAAGGGTATCATCATTTTCTCAGTCCCCATGTTATCCCTGACTCCTCACTAATCCCTCACCTCACATATCAATCAGTTGCCAAATACTGTTTTTTCTACCTCCTCAATATCTTTCATGACCTCTTCTCTCCCTCATCGCTGCCATCCTAGTTTGGATGCTCATTACCTCTCACTTTCACTATTGCAATAACTTCATAAATGGTCTCCCTCCCTCAGTCTTTCCTCATCAATCAATTGTGCACAGCACTTCCAAAATGGTTTTTCTGAAGTTCAGATTTGACCATATTACTCCCCTACTCGATAAACTCTAAGGACTTACTCACCATTGTCTCTTAGACCAATACATGCCACTACTTAGCTTTTGAAGCACTGTAGGCTTCAACCTACATTTTCAACCTTGTTCTATGTTATTTAGCTTTCGGTATTCTGTGGACCAGTCTATAAAAGCCTTCTTTTTGTTCTTTGTACATAATACTCTATCTCGCATCTGTCACCTGTATTTGGTATGCTTTCATTCATCACCTCTACTTCTTAGGATCCTTCATTTCCTTCAAAAATCTGTTCAAATGCCATCTTCTATATAAAGCCTCCCCTGATCTCTCCAAATTTACCTTGTATTTATTTATTGTACACAATTACCTCTGCACAGGTTGTCTCCTCAGATAGAATGTAAACTTCATGAAAGCACAAACTGTTACATTTTTGTTTTTGCATCTCCAATACTTAAAACAGTGTCTGGCACGTAGTAATTGCTTAATAAGTCCACGATGATATATATCTCATTTCTGTTTGTATCATAATTATTTATATATGTGTTCTCATTCCCCAGCTCCCATTAAATTAAGAGCCCTTATTGTAGTTATCTTTCTATCACTAGTACCTAGCACATAATAGATGCTGAAGAAACAGTTCATTATTTGAGTGGATTTGTGTTCTTATCAATGTGAGTGCTCCTTTCAAAAGAGCAGAATGTAATACATCCATGCCTTTTCATCATGTGCAATTCAACCTGTTGAGGTCTTCCCATAAATCCTTCACAAGGGGTTTTACCCACCATGCTGGGAGCCTTCTTCTAGGTCTCTCTTTTTTTCTTTCAATAAAAAGATTTCTTGACACTTCTTGTGTATAAAACCCTATGTTTGTTCTAGGTGTGAAGGGAGATACGATAACCCTTACTGAAGAGCAGTGAGAGATAGGGATAGTGGAGAGGAAGGATATTACCAGCATATGGAGAGCCCTGAAAGCCAGGCAAAGGCTTCCAGATTTAATTCTACAGTCAATAGATGGCCATTAGGTAGATAATAGTTTCCTGAAAAGATATGTGACATGGTGAAAGTGGTGCTTGAGAGGGAATGAATCAATGGATGGGGAAAGCATTAATGATGAGCAGCAGCTAGAAATGGTGATGGGAAATTTTTTGACGTTATATTCACAAACATGGTAAAAACTCTATAATATTGTGCAGTGGTACAGTTCACATATGTATAGTTCTTCAAGATTTACAGAGAACTTTCCCCACAACAACCCTTAGGGGTAGAGAATTTAAATATTATTATTCTCAGTTCTTGATATCTTGACATTACTTAGCTATTAATTATTAATTAATTAAGCAATTAATGGAACACTCCATTAGCTCCTTCACTCTCATTGTATGACTAGTCCATCTTTTATTTACTAATAGCATCCTTTACATTGCTTCCTCTACACAATCCCTCATTGTCAGTGCCTGTAGCATACTAATTCATTGGATGCCTCTCCATCACCATTTGGATGGGCCACAATTTTAATTCCACCTATGTTGTGGTGTTCAAAGACTCACACTCATATAACATTACTGGAAAAAAATATTATTAAAAAACAAGCTTTCATTTCAATGAGAAGTTTGGACTCATTAAAAGCAATGTGTAATTTCCCAAAGGCACTGATCTTGTTGAATTGAATTCAATGGAGGAAATACAGAATATGTAATTTATTTACATATACATGGTTTTGCCCCACATTTACTAGGGCTATCAAGGAGAGTCACAGCAATGTCCCTCTTATCCAGACAGCTAGAAAGCTTTAATCATTTAGAAGAGATGAAACCTGAGTTTCATAAGAACTCAAATTTATATAGCAATATCAGATTTATAAAATATCAATGAAAAAACTTGTCACAAAAACTGTCTGCATTTTTACCTAGGAAAAGCATGGCATCACCATAAGTAGGTTGTATATGACCAAAATCACCAAAAATCCAATTGTTAGAAAAGTAGGGGATATTACTGGCATACCTTGGTAGCTACAATTTGGTGAATTCTGAGCAAAATAATAGATCAATTCTTCACTAGCTGTGAAATTTGCATAATAGATACATGATATATGTACACACACATGTATACATTAGTATATTCACACAATATTTAATAGCAAATAATATGTTAAGGTTAAAGCTTTGTTTATCTGACATCATTGGGGCAGCATGACTAGACTTGGAATCAGGTGATCTGAGTTCAAATCCTACTTCAGACACTTACTAGCTATGTCAGGATGGGCAAGTAACTTAAACTTTCAGACCCCTAGTTTCATCACCTATAAAATGGAGCTAATAATAATTATGCCCTACCCGCCTCACAAGGTTGTTGTCAGTGTCAAGTAAAGCCATATACAAATTACTTTGCAAAACACTGAATACACCAATAAAATGGTGGTTTCATAGGTGTGGGGATTCCTTACAATGATGTAAGGTGCAATTCATCTATAGCTGTCTATCCTTTGCAACTCTTGCCTCCATCCTTCTAAAAGTTCACTTCAGTGAGGTTTGTTTACCCAGCGTGCTGAGAACCTTCCTTGAATATTCTTCACATCATGTGGGTTACAGTAGAGCTACTTATCAATTATCCCTTATACTTCCCACATCCTCAGAATACATTTCTTTCACTACCTTTCCTACAGAATTCCCTCTCTGTAACCAGTTCAAAAATACAAAAAATACATTATGAAATCTTAAAGCATTATATAAACTTAAGTTATTACTATTATTGTGGTTCCCTTTTCTAGCAAAGGCTAATTTAGAATCATTAACTTTTTTCCTTAATCCTCAGAGTCTAGTCAGCATTTATACAGCAGTTTGCTATTTTATTACCCTGGCTGCTTACTTAAATTTAAAATATGCATTTAATTGTATTTTTAAAAGTGAACATCCACAATAAATATATATATATATGTTATATATATATATATATATTTTTTTACTTCATGCTATGCATTGGCAGAGAAGAAGGAAAACATCAAAACTTATAGGAAAGTGAACAAAACACCGAATTCATCTTCTTGACTTTTCCCTGATGCTTTGGGACCATATCAGGAAGGATAGATGAGTTGTATAGAGTAGTTGGTACTAATAGGAAATGAAGGGAAATATGATACCACTAGAAAAGAGGGTGGTGCTAGATTTTGAATGAGGGCCCTCGGTGGCAGCCTGAGGAATTGGAACTTGATTCTGCAGGAGATTGGGAGCCACTGAAAAGTTCTTTGTGCAGTAGTGACGTAAGCAGAGCTGCACAAAAGGAATATTATTATCTGTGAGAAATATGCATGGTGGACAGGAGAATGGAGATAGTAAAGGCTCAGATAATATTCAAGAGGATATTGCAGTGGTCCTAATGTGTCTCAGTAGGGTGGAAGCAATTGGAATAAGAAGGAGGTGACATAAGTGAGAAATATTGCAGAGGTGAATCAACAGGACTTGGCAACTAATTAGAATGAAGTTAACAAATATTTAAGTGAATTAATTTCTCTTTCCTTCTCATACCTTGGGTTTGTTTCCATTGTGTTGATCAGAGTTCCTAAATCTTTCCAAGTTGTTTGTCTTTACAGTATTATTGTTATTCTATAAACTGTTCTCCTGGTTCAATTCATTTTACTTTGCATTAGTTCATATAAATCTTCTATGCTTTCTTTTTAGTTGATTAGCTTTCAATAAATAAAAACATTTATTAAACATTTATTTTGTTCAACAAATAATCTTTGGAGGCTAGTGAGCTAGAGAGAAGTGTTTAATTGCAGTCTAACATAACTAAGTTACTGTGCTATTCTGGTAGGTATATTCTTTCTTCTCTCTAAGTCACCTATGTCCTCTACTATCAGTTGGATTTGCTTTTCAATGTCCATTATACTGATGCTTTTACTTTTATTGTAAGCAAAAGGGTTTTTTTTGTCTCTTCTGTTTTCTTGTCTCTTCTGTCTCTATTATCTTCTCTCAGCACTTAGCATGGTACCTGATATATAGTAGGCACTTAATAAATGCTCCTTAACTGACTGGTTTCCCGCCTCCTTTTTTCTCTCTTCCTTCCCTGCTGCTGCACTCTTGGCTTCTGATGCTAGCTTTGACAACTATAAGAAGCCAGTAATAAAAACAAGTATTTTTTGAGTACTTCATATTTGCTTAGAGCTGTATTGGAAGTGATGGAGCTGGTCAGTCTATAGGCAACAATCCTATAGACTTCAGAGAGCCTTGGAGGTATTCACAAAACAATAAAATAATCAAGGTTCAAAATGGCATGCCGAAGACATCCACAAAGCTTAAATTATGTTCATCATTATACTTTAATAAGGTTTGGAAGTACTTGGTAGCTATTTTAAAATATCATTTATTTATATTCAACATTCATTTTTTTAAACACTTTGAGTTCTGAATTCTCTCCCTTACCCCTCCCCCACCCATTGAGAAGACAAGAAACGTGATATCAATCATACACGTAAAATCACAAAACATATTTCCATATTAGGCATATTGCAAAAAAAAAAAAAACCAACAAAACCCAGCAATAAAAAGAAAGTGAAAAAAGTATGCTGCAATTTGCAATAAGACTCCATCAGTTCTTTCTCTGGAGGTAAATAGCATTTTTCATCATAAATTCTTCAGAATTGTCTTACATCATTGTATTGATCAAAATAGCTAAGTCATTCACAGTTGATCATCACACAATATTGTTGTTTTTTTGTTTTTTTACATTTTGGTCATTTTCTTTTTCTTTGATCCTTTGCTAGGTTAAAGGGCATGCACAGTTTTATAGCCTTTTGGTCATAGTTCCAAATTTCTCTCCAGAATGGCTGAATCAGTTCACAACTCCACCGACAGTGCATTAATGTCTCAATTTTCCCACATCCCCTCCAACATTTGTCATTTCCCTTTTCTGTCACATTAGCCAATCTGATAAGTGTGAGGTGGTACCTCAGAGTTGTTTGAATTTGCACTTCTCTAATCAATAGTGATCAATAGTGATTTAGAGCAATTTTCATATAACTATAGATAGCTTTGATTTCTTCTTCTGAAAACTGCCTGTTCATATCCATTGACCATTTATCAATTGGGGAATGATATATTTTTATGAAGTTGAATTCAGTTCTCTATATATTTAAGAAATGAGGCCTTTTGATAGTTATTTTTAAATTGGTCACCTATATGGTTTTTGAACGGCTTAAAGAATAAATCTAGTTAGGAGGAAAATTACCCTAAATTACAGTAAATTACAACCACTTCGGACTATCCCAAGGTATATGACTAAATGCTAAAATAATGAGTAGAAAGACAAGATTAAACACAAGATTCCTCATATCTCTAATTCTATTGGCATAGTTAATTTACACATACTTTTCAGGAATACATCTATTATATAAAGTAAGATAACTTGAATTTGGACTCTGACCTTGGCAACAGGAAATACAGGGATGATAATTCCTTAGGTTTCACTCAAAATATTAAGAATGTACCAAATATAGCCCATTATATCTGATGGCATACCAACCATGGACTTAGCTAAATGCTTCTTGAACCTATGTATTACCTCTAAAGTTTTTTTAAGTGCAAATGCCAAATGTTCTTTGAATAATACTCTAAAAAATCTCCAGCCTTTAAGATGTGTAATATTTAAAAAGTATTTTAAATATAAAAGCTATTAAATTTTAAGATATATATTTTAAATTTTTAAATAGGTACAGTATTATATAGGATAATTTAAAAATGTTTTAAAATACAAAATATAAATTTTAAAATATAAAAATTTAAATATAATATTTAAGAAATATTTTTTAGTATTTTGGGATTAAGTAAACCAGCATTTATATGTAACCTTCATTCTCTTCTTAGCCTAGCTTTTGACTTTCTGGATTTTGATACCACGTACTCAAGACTTTCTTTCTTCTTCCCACTCCCAGCTTTTCATTTGTGGGCCATCTTCCCTCATTAGAATGTAAACTTCTCAAGGGCAGGGCCTGTCTTTCTTTTTGCTTATATCTGTATCCCCAGTACTTACAGCACATTGTACTTAGTGCAGTATAAGTACTTAACGAATGCTTGATATCTTATTTGGGGAAGTACACCCTCTTAGTCTTCATCTTTCCAGATTGGAGTCCTAGTTGGTTCACTGGTCTGTTGTTGCTTATTGTTGAGTCATCTGACTCTTTCTAACCCCATGGACTATAGCATGCCAGGCCCTTCTATCTTCCACTATCTTTCCACGCTCATATTCATTGTTTCCTTGACATGATCTATCCATCTCATCCACTATTCATCCCCCTTTCCTTTTGCCTTAAATCTTTCCCAACATCGAGGTCTTTTTTTAATAGCATTAACAGCTTTATTTATTTTAAAAGTAAATTAAATTAAGTTTTGTTACATTTTAGGTTCTGAACTGTCTCTCTCCCTCCCCATACCCCATTAGAGAAGGCCACATTTTAACACATATGAGTATGTATACATATGTGTATATATATATGTATACATATAGATACATATATATGTAAAACCATATTATGCATACTTCTATTTATCAGTTCTTTCTCTGGAGGTGGATAGCATCTTCCTTCATTGGTCCTTCATACTTGATTTGAATATTTAAAATACTCAGAACGGCATAGTTCACACTCATTCTTCAAACAATATTGCTGCTACCATATACAACATTCTCTTGGTTCTATCACAGTCTTTCCAATGAGCCCTGTCTTCTCATTATGTGGCTAAAGTATTCAAGCTTCAGTCTTAGTATCTTAACTTCCAGCGAATAGTCTGAATTAGTAAGTATTGACTGATTGGATCTCCTTGCTGTCCAAGGGACTCTCAAAAGTATTCTCTAGCACTACAATTTGAAAGCACTGATTCTGTGGTGCTCAGCTTTTCTTATAGTCCAACTCTCACAGCCATACATTGGTACTGGAAAAACCACAGCTTTGACTATACGGACCTTTGTTAGCAAGGTGATGTCTCTATTTTTTAGTGTGCTGTTCAGATTTGTCATAGTTTTTCTTCCAAGGAGCAATTATCTTTTAATG
The DNA here is from genome assembly GCF_900497805.2 of Vombatus ursinus. NCBI lineage: Eukaryota > Metazoa > Chordata > Mammalia > Diprotodontia > Vombatidae > Vombatus > Vombatus ursinus. The sequence continues at coordinate 37,851,329 of NW_020940360.1, forward strand.
TTATGGCTGTAGTCACCATCTGTAGTAATCTTTGAGCCCAAGAATATAAAGTCTCACACTGCTTCCATTTTTTCTCCCTCTATTTGCCAGGAAGTGATGGGACAAGTTGCCAAGATCTTTTTTTTTTATGTTAAAAGCCAGCTTTTCCACTCTCCTCTTTCACAAGAGGCTTCTTAATTCTTTTTCACTTTTTGCTACCAGAATGGTATCATCAGCATATCAGATTGTTGACATTTCTTCCAGCAATCTTAATTCTGGCTTTTAATTTGTCCAGTCTAACATTTCACATAATGTGCTCTGCATATAAGTCAAATAAGATGACAATATACAATCTTGTTGTATTCCTTTTTCAATCTTAAACCAATCAGTTATTCCATGATCTCTTCTAACTTGCTTCTAGGCCCACATAGAGGTTCCTCAGGAGACAAGTAAAAGGATCTAGTATTCCTATTTCTTTGAAAACTTGTTACATTTTGTCATGATCCACACAAAGCCTTTAGTGTAGTCAACGAAGCAGAAGGAGCCTTTTTGGAACTCCCCTGCTTTCTTCATAATCCAGCAAATGTTGGCAATTTGGTCTCAATTTCCTCTACTTGTCTGAAAACTAGCCTGCTCTTCTGGTAATTCTCAGTTCACATATTGCTGAAGCCCAGCTTGCAAAATCTTAAGTGTAACCTTGCTAGTGTGTGAAATGAGCACAACTGTTTGGTAATTTGAACATTCTTTGGCACTGCCCTTCTTTAGGACTGAGATGTAAACTGATCTTTCCAATACAGTGGCCAAGTTTAAACTACTTCTATATAATAATATACCTATCTGCCAGGATCATTTTAACTACCCTTCTCTCCATCTATTCTAGTCTCATTATGTTCTTATCCCATGGTGTTATCATGCTTTATTATTTCTAATGCATTTCTAAGATTGAGCAGTCCTGTATTTAGAAAAATGTAGTACTTTCCAATTATTCCAAACTACTTAATGCTGAAAAAGCCTATACTTTTCATAACAGCTTTCCCCAGATGTTGGTATCTGGCAACAGTATGATTCAAAAGAATCAAAACTACAAATAAAAGAGACCTGTAAATCATTAATAACCAATTAGTAACTATTAATAATCACAATTGCTTTCTGGAGCAAAGAATATTCTAAATGACTAGTAATAAGAGAAATACAAATCAAACAACTCTGAAGTTTTACCACATATCCAGAAAATTAGCAAAGATGACAAAGGAAGGGAATAGTCAATGTTGAAGAGGAAGATAAGACTAGCCACCATATACAGTAAAAATGTGTGTGTAGTAGTAGTGGTAGTAGTAGTAGTAGTAGTAGCAGCAGCAGCAGCAGCAGCAGCAGTAGTAGTAGTAGTAGCAAATAACTAAAAACAAAGTAGATGCCCATAATTTGGGGAATAGCTAAACAAACAATGGTACAATAATGTAATGGAATATTTACTGTGTTGTAATAAATGGCTATGATAAAGACAGAGAATCATGGAAAGACTTATGTGAATTGAAGCAGAGTAAAGTAGAAGCAAGAAAATAATACACACAATGACCACAACATTGAAAATGGAAAAAGAAGAGATGTGAAAAAATCACTTCCTTCTCCCACTCCTCTTAATGGATGAGAGGTGCACAAGTGTGGAACATTGCAAATATTTTCATATTCTTTTCCAATATATTGATTGGCTTTGCTAATATTTTTCTCTTATTTCTTTCCTTAAAAATATTCTGTTATATGGTATGGCTCTCTGGGAGGAGGAGCAATATTGGAAGAAATATTAAAAACATTTTTAAAAGATAGCAACAAAATTTGTCTTAAAAAAAGTAAAAGCAAATTCAGAATCATCTATACTAGAAATTATAATTACTTATTCTAAAAAGACACTTCAATTTAATAAATATGCATGCTTTTATGTGTAAACCAAATTATATACATTATGTTGCAAAACCAAGAAATTCATTATAGATGGATTTAAAAAAAAACAACCCAAATATATCCCTACTCTTCTCCCATGCAATGAAATGCAGTGGGAAAAAGTTTTTCCTATGGCTTGGAAACTTCCAGATATTTTCCATTGTCTACTCAGAACACATCATATTCTAATGCAGTCTCATTTTTCCTTAGCATATTATTTTACACCTGCCCACACTGAAGCTCATCTGTCATTTTTTCCCCTGCCCACTCAAAAATTGAGAGATCTCTAGGTAGTTTATTCCCCATCATCCACCTATTTCCTTTTTTCAGAAGAGTGTAGCATTTTTTTTTAAAAAATCTGGAAATTTTACTGAGTACTCCTCCTCTTGAAATTATTAACTAAATGCTTACTAAGGCCAGATCTAGCAACAAAACTAAAATTTCCACTCCTATATAATAATATGCCTATCTGCTATGATCATTTCAGCTTTTTTTTTTACTATTTTACTATGCATTAGCACTTGAATTAAATCTTTACTTTACGAGAAACCCCAATCTGAAAATTTGCTACTCTAGATGACTAAAGTAAAATAATCAAGGTAGAATAAAAAACAACAATAAGTTTATTCAAGCAAACTACAAAGACAATATTTATCCTTTGAGGAAAGGATATTCAACCTTTGGCAAACAGTTGGAAAAAACTTTTTGGAAAGATAAACAACTTTATTTTACTATCTCTGAAGTATACATTTATAAGAATGCTGTATATTAACTTACTATCATTGTAGCATAGCCCAAGGAAAAAGCAGATTAGTTAAAAACAAAAAATTTTAAGTGGGTAGAATTTAGGTACTATTTTGCAAACCCAATTTAGGTATAGAATCTACGAGAAAGATAATTTGATTTGGCTCATGAGACTATCCTAATGTTTCTCCACAACCCAGGAAGTATTTTCTAACCCCATAGTCATTACATTATGCAGTTGATCTAACTGTTACCAAAGTCTTTGTGTAAGCTCTAACACTATCTCTCACCTTGAATATGATAACCTTGTCTTTGCCATTCTCTCCAATGTTACTGCCCCTTTACAGATTTACGGTATATGATGCCTCTAAAGTCACCTTCTTAACCTTCCACTTTAAAGACTAAGAATAATTTTCTTCTATCACTTTATGAATCAGGTCTCAGTCTTCATCATATCTATCCCAAACTACCTTGTCTGTTCCCTCTACTAATTTGAGATCTCTTATGTTGTCTCACTATCATCTACAAATCTTTTCCATGTGAATGAAAACACCTTCCTTCTTTCTCCTGCCTGTTTTAATTCAACCAGCAATTCTGTACCTACTCTGTACAAGACCGGGTTAGGCATTAAGGTCAATAAGATATACTCTGGAACTTCAAGAAGTTTAGTAAACTCCTTATATTATCAACTAATTCCTGATATCCCACCTCGTCTAAGAAATCTTTCCAGATTCATCATAGGGTGACAAAATTTCTCTTAGGTCATAGGATCCCAGATTCAGAGCCCATTGAGTCTAACCACCTCATTTTAGAAAGAAGGAATCAGAGGCCCAGAGAAATTAAATTATTTTTTCCATGTTCAGAGAAGTAGGAAGTGAACTCAAATGACAATCATCACTTTCTATTCCACAGGTTCACTTGTCCTTTCTTTGTAGTCCTAAAAGGTACTTATATTGGTACATATAATGCACAAATTTACAAATGTTAATGGATGCCATCATAAGGTTACCTACAAAAGGTTGTTTTCATCTTCTGGCCAACAAATTAGCCCATATTAATGAGGCTTTGCTTGAAATTCTGTTGAAGGAGAAAACCTTTAGAACATTTGTGTGCAGAGATCCTAGTCTATTGAGCGGTCTATTTCATGAACGTGGTGCCCAAGTCTAGTAACATAATCATAACAATACCTAGGTACATAAGTGTTTAATAGCTTTATTTTGTAATTTTAACATTTCCTAAAATGTTCTATTGGCAATTTGTGTTTGTTTTAAACATTATTTGTTGGGGAAAGATGATTCTTTGGCTATTGAAGCAGTTGTTTTCAGGTTCCAAGTTCAGGCAGACACATATGTAATAACATAAAACAATGTAAAAATAGGCAAATAAATTAATAGAACCACAATCACCAATGCATTTAAAATAGTATGAATAACTTCCAGGTTGTACTCAAAAAATAGTTACAACAAAAGAAATACAGAGATTAGGTAATGTGGCTTTGGAATCAGGAAAATATCTTTTCTTGTTACTGTTACAAAAAGAATATAATGGAATAGTTACTTTATATAAATGAAATAAAAATTCAAAGCAATACAACCTTTGGGTAGCAGAGATTGTAGCAGAATGTGTTGAGATATGGTTTACATGGAAACAAAGTACTAAAAGAAGACATTGAAGTTGGGGGAAGAGAAGTGGAAATCAATATTGTTTTCTTGAGAGCAGTGATCTCCAAAGTAGGGGGTTAATGGCCTGACGTGTGTGGGGGGGGGCAAAGGAGGGGAGAAGAGAGGAGTAAAAGGGAGGGAAGGAGGAAGGGGGAGGGGGGAGAGATCAACCATCTGAAGGTAGGGAAATCAAGTCAAATCCCACCCTCTTTTGCCACTCACAGGGCTTCTCTCCAACACAATCACAACTCTACTTTTCCCCATTCTACTCCCTCCCTCCATAAAGCCTGGTACATCTTAGGTGCTATATAGATGTTTATTCTCTTCTTCCTTTCCTTATTCCAGCTCCCATCCTCCCCCTTCAGGGTCATTTATTGACCTCTCACCAGCACTCAGGGCAGTTATAACCTTAATTTACTACTACTCACCGCAACTGCACAGAGGCCATTGGTGAAATTCCATCCCACTTCCTGCAACCCAGATCACTTTACAGCTGCTGGAAGGTGCCCCTGGGGAAAGGGGATATCTGCACTGGGGGCAGTGACTGGTAAACAAGAGTCCTGTCTCCTCCTTTTCACTCTGAGTGGGGCAGAGTGAATACACACTGGATGAGTAGGCATGGATAACAAATATCATTTCGTCATCTTTCCTTTTCCAGACCTACCCATCTTCTAAATTTTTTCATCCTAACCAGAACATCCTTCAAGTCACCTAGGCTGTCACAACCCTTGCATTATCCACAGCTTCTCACTTTCTCTCACTCCACAGCCTCATATCCATTCAGTTGCCAAATCTTATTGGTTCTCCTTCCACATCTCTTAATCTGTTTTCTTTTCTCAACTGACACAGCCACCATCCTAATTCAGAACCTCATCACCTCTTGCCCAAACTACCACAATACCTTTCTTAATTAAGTTTAGTCTGATCATATCATTCCTCTACACAATAAATGGTCCTCTTCCAGAACAAAGGATGAACAGCAACAAATTCCAGTAGCCCCCTATCAACTCTAGGATCAGATATAATTTCATTATTAGCTCATTCTTTTAAAAAATCAATTTTTGTGTAAGATTTATATTATGTATATTATTACAACAGGACATACATATAATTTATATATAAATATACATAATTTTCATTGCTATTACAAAAAGTTTACAGACCACTGCTTTATAGAGCAGCAGATTAATGGCAGCACCTTGAACTGAATATTGGCCCAACACAAATAATGAGTGGCCTAGACCAATATAGAAAAATCCACATTGCTAGAGAATTTCATTTAAAAACATCTACAATGTAGTTAAGTGTGGACCTGGAATCAGAAAGACCCGGGCTCAAATGTAGCCTTAAACATTTACTAGTTGTGTTACTCTGGGCCAGTCACAACCTGTCTGTTTCAGCAACTGTAACATGGGAGTAACAACAGAAAATAGGAAAAAATATATTAAAAACCCTTTGCAAACCTTAAAGCTTTATATAAATGCTAATTCTCATCATCACCACCATTTACAAGTCATTGTGCTAAATATTAAGGAATAAAACCATAAATAAGACATATTTTTAAGGAGAGGCAGGATTTTAAGTGACACAGGCGGGATGGGGTAGGGAGATAGTTGAAGCAAAGGTAAGAGTAACAAAGGGCTGCAAATTTAGGGAGTTAATGTAATCATTGAATTTTTGAAGGGGAGTAGTATGAGACAACATAGCTAAAGTCAGATTCTGAAGTCCCTTCTTTAATATTATATTTCAAAGGGTTTGGGGGAGGGGAGAATGTACATGTCAGAATTTTGATTTGTTCTCCTTTATACAAAGATTTTATTTTTCTCTTGAATTAAAACATTTTTGTATCACAATAATTCCTTTCAGTTCAATATGCTGGTCTCTGTTCCAGTGAAGTGGAAGCATTTCAAAGATTCTATTAATTCAGACACTATAGAAGCTGGAGGGGAAAGGTGGTTTTTCCCCCCTCCTTGATTATATATTTAAATGAGTTATTTCAATCACAATCTATTGTAATTTAATATGGTGGAAGTAAAGAGCTTTCTCTTTAATCTACGTACATACATAGTGACTTTGACAAAAATAAAAGTATTCAAAGAAAAAAAAATAAGCAAAGACCAAAAGGGAATACAAATTTTATGACTGTCCACATGTGAAATCCTTTTCTTCCTTCAAGGCTTAGCTCAACTCTAATTATTCTATGAAGCTTTCTCTGATCCCTATGCATCAAAGATCTCTCTCCACTTCATATAAAATTTTGCTTAGTGTGTCTTCTTTGCTCTTATATATTTTATCTCCTTCCACCCCCACTATATCAGATTATAAACATCTTAAGGACAGGGATTATGTTATGTTTTATTTTTGAATCCCCAAGGCCTGGCACAGTGTCTTCCTTCCACATGGCAGGTGCTTAGTAAATGTTTGCTAAATGAATGAATGAAAATCCTTCAAGGACATGCTCATATAGCTAAAGAATGAAAAGATACAAGGTATGATTATGAAATGGAAAGCTACAATATAGTAGAAGGAGTAAATATGTTCTACCATTCAGTAAACAAGCTACCCCATTCAAGAAGTAGGATGGAACACAGGCATGCCCACATATTAAAATTTAATGCAGCTAAAATTTAATTGAAGTTTAATAAGTACTTGGGATTATAAAATCAATTCTACAAGTACAGGATTGGGGAAGACTTGGCTAGACAGCAGTTCACATGAACAATACCTGTGTGGTTTAGCAGACTGCAAATACAATAAGAAGCAAAAATATGAAACTCCTCCCAAAAATGTTAATTTGATTGAAAAGCGTATTAATAAAAAATGCAATAGGGGTGGGAATAGTCCCACTGTACTCTGCCATGGTCAGACCACTACTGGAGTACTGAGTTCAGTTCTAGGTATCACTATTTAGGGAAGGACATCACAAGATGATGCAGGTCCTAAGGAGGGCAAGCAGGAAATGAAGGGACGTAAAATCATCACTTATAAGGAAAGATTGGTCAATAACTAGGGTGCAACAGCACGCTATTGTAAGAAGAGACAGATTTGAAATCTAGGAATTTGTCCTTGACTTGTCCTTAGTCAAGCCACTCAAAAGGTAATCTCTTGTAGTATTTTTTCTTGGCAAAGACATTTCTGCTTTTAAGAAACCATGGATAACCAATCAAGTTAACAAATTCTTCATAAATTCTCAATTTTATCAAGAATGAAAAACCCACAGAAATAATCTAGTATTCTTAACTTTTAGGACTAATAAATCTATTCACAATTAACTTTGCTTAACCAGAATTCTTGATGGATAAACCATTACAATGAATTCTTTTAGTAGGTTGTTTTTCATTGCCAAAAGGACAAACTTCTCCAGAAGGTTAAGGGATGATTGATTTCTTTGTAACTTTTTCCACCACCAAAGCTTTTACTTCCATTTCTGGATCACCACTACTCTGTAATCTGGTCCTTCACTCACCTCCCTGCAGGTCATCCCTCTCTATATGTAATGTACTCTCCCCAAATCTTCACTTCTAAAAATCCTCCTCCCCCATTAAATCCAGTTTAGGTACTACCTGTTTTATATCAAGTCATTTCTGACTCTCCTCCACCTTTCACACTATCTCACTGAAGCAGATCTTTTACTCATGTTTTTAGCAGGCTTTGTCTACATTTCTCTTTTGCTTACATCATATCTTACTTTGAATTATTTCTTTGTGCACAGACTTCACGCATCCTCCCCCCCCCCATATGCATATACCCTGTTAGAATCTGTTTCTTGAGGAGAAGCACTACTTTTCATCATTATATCCCCCAGCATCTAGCACAGTGCCTGACACAGAAGATACTAGCAAAGACCTGAGATGGCGACCTGCTTTTCAAGGACAAAGATCCTTTTTAGATATCATAAAGAAGAGTGTGCATTTTAACACTAAATAATAGAGAGGTAAGATAGGCCTTTATCTTATTCTTTTTCTAATCACCAATCCATTCCTTCACACACAAATTCCAATTCTATCGCAATTTCAAAAGGTAATTAAAACATTAAGTCCATGTCATGTCACTTTAAAAAATGTTTAATTGAAAAATATGGTAAAATTATTTTAATCGCTTTAGGCATTAGACCAAGATGGTGATAATTGCCTCTATAATAAAGAAATCATGGCAACACATTATAAAAACTTCACATAATTGCTTATTTTATCTTCTTCCTGTACTCATTAATCAATATATCAGCACATAAGCAGTGGTGAAATGAATAGGTTTACTGAAATTCATGATATAAACAAACACATTACCTTTTTTTCTTTTCTAAATGAGAGGCCTTACACAAAGGAACTGAGTACAAGTGACAAAAACTAGAACAGAAATAATCTTAAAAATAACCATTGCAATGCAACCCATGGGAGCCCAGGAGGAAAGAAGTGGCATAAATCTAAACTATAAATCAAAAGTGAGGAAGAATTTGAGTCACCTGTCAATTAAACATTCTGTGTATAACCAGTGGCTTTAAAAAGCAAGGTATGCATTGGGATTACTGGCTAGTTGACATATTCATGTGTAGGACCTTCTGTTTAGATTTATAAATTCTGTTAATAACTGGCACTTATATAGCACTTTAAAGTTTTGCAAAGCTCATTATATACATGACTTCATTCGATCCTCACAACTGTGTTAATAGAATTATTATCAATATTTAACAGATGAAGAAATTGAGGCTGTCAAGTGACTTCTCCAGGGTCTTAAAATATCTGAAGAAGAAATAAAAATCTCAGGTCTTCCCAGCTCCAAAACCATCACTCTTTACAGTATATCACTCTTCCTAATAAAACACACAGAAGTATGGTTTAAACATTAGTAAGACTTTCCTCTGCTACCTTCTAGTTTTCTTCTTTGCCCCTGCTATCCAAATGCAAGTAATAAGAATAAGAAATAATAGCATAATTATTCACACTAGCTATTATTGTGCTCCTTTCCTTTTTTAATGGAGATTTTTCTCTCATTTGTAGTCAAATTTTCAGAGTTTCTCTAACAAAGTGAAACTTCAAAAAGATAATGACTTTTTTTTTTACATCGTATGGCATGCTACATACCAAATGTTTAATCATTCTTTGCTTTCAAGTCTTGACAGCTACATTTCTGGGTGATAAATTAAGGTTTTCTCTTTGATGATGTCCTGTGAACTTTATTGAATGTATCTTCATTTTGCTTTCTATTTTTGATACTTCCAAGAAACTTTCTTATCTTATTTCCTGAAATGTGGCATTTTGATTCTTTGTTTATGTTTTTCTGTGAGATCAATTACAAGGTTTTGTCACAGTGCCCTAACCTCCAGTTCCATTACTTGTAGGAATCTCAGATCAAAGCATCCTATTGGTGTGCTGAGGTTTACTGTTTTGCTTTACATTTTTGTTTTGTCACCTTCTATCAAAGCAATTCTACTCTCACAGAATCTACCAGTTTATTAAGATTTTCCAAGCTATTAAATTTCATGCTTATCTTTTCTGTTCTTCTTTCGTTGGTTTTACGTACATTTGAATAGCAAGGTCTTCTCTCATTCCTCTTATTAAGCTAACCACTTTGGAATGTCCTTGAAGTAAACACATTTTTGTTACTATGTTTTTTGTTGTTGGTTTTTTTTTTCCTTCTGGGGACTTCTTACTTCCTTTGCCCTGTAAAATTTATTCATCACTCTCATCATTTTTTAGATGTTTCAGATTTTGGTTTTTTTTGTAAGGTAACTGTTATTAATTAACCTTTTTGTGTCATGGACCAATTTGGTAGTCTAGCAAAGCCTGCTGGATCCCTCTAAGAATAATATTTTTAATGCAGAACATGAAATGCATAGTTTTACAGAGGAAACCAATTTTATTGAAATACAGTGGTATATATACACGTTATACATACATGTTATATAACACTGTATTTGATATATAAAATTATGTGTTAGGTATAACTTTATATATCTAGCTATATATAAAAACTATATATAGCTCCATCTATCTATAGCTATATTTCTATATCTCTGTAAATTCATGGACCCCCAGTTAAGAATGCCTGCTATAAGGTGAATTCCCTAGAATGATTTCTTCCCCATCATCATTGTGTTTTATTTTGACATATTTGTAATTAATTGTTTTGAGGTGATAAATGGCTAAATATCTAATTCACAACCATTTACTCAGCATCCATAAACATTTACCCTGAATTACTCAAATTCCACTTTCTCACCCTTTCCTACATTGCAATCTACACTTCTACTTGCTATTTTGAGAAATATCTGTTCTTTGAAGGATCAAGAGCTTTTCAAGTGAGGAGGAAATCATAAAAATACATTAAATAAATAGTATTTTGAAAGATAATTAAATTACTAAAGTCCCATTTATTTGATATATCCCCCCCACACACCCCTAGCATATATCCCCTAACACTACGAAGGTTCATAAATAATACAATGCATGTTGGTGGAGTTGTGAAATGATCCAACCATTTTGGAGAGCAATTTGGAACTATGCCCAAACGGCTATAAAAATGTGCATACCCTTTTACCCAACAATAGTACTTCTAGGGCTATATCTCAAAGAGATCATACAAATGGGAAAAGGACCCACATGTACAAAAATATTCACAGCAGTTCTTTTTGTGGTAGCAAAGAAATGGAAATTGAGAGGATGCCCATCAATTGGGGAATGGCTGAGCAAGTTGTGGTATATGAATGTAATGGAATACTATTGTGCTATGAGAAATGATGAACAGGCTGACTTCAGAAAAACCTATAAAGACTTGTATGGTCTGATGCTGAGTAAAGTGAGTAGAACCAACAGAACATTGTACACAATAACAGCCACGTTGTGTGATGACTAATATTGATAAACTTAATCCTTCTCAGCAATACAAGGATCTAAGACATCTCCAAAGGCCTCATGATGGAAAATGCTATCTACATCCAAAGAAAGAACTATGGAATTTGAATGCAAATTGAAGCATACTATTTGCTATTTTTTTTTCTTCTGTTGAATTTTGTTTCCTCTTTCTGGTGGTTCCTCCTATTGGTTCTAATTCTTATTACAACATCACTAATGTGAAAATCTGTTTAACAGGAATGTATATGTATAGCCTATATCAGATTGTGCGCCGTCTTGGAAAGGGTGCTGGGGAGAAAGGGGGAGAAAAATTTTAAACTCAAAAGCATGTGGAAGCGATTGTTGATAAATCAAAATAAATTAATAAAAAAATAAAATAAATAAATAACGCAATGCATTCTTCTGTGGATGGAAGTAAACAAAGGGTGAAAGTCATGATGCTTGCAAACATTTGTGGCTTTCACCATGGAAGATCTATATCTAGCCCTAGAAAAGGACTAATTAAAATGGAGATGATAACATGCAACAACTACAACCTTCATTCATCTTGTAGCCCTCCGCTTAAGATCACAATCCTCTTTCCTAACAAGATATGGAGACAGAGTAGCAACACCAACAAATATCACATGAAGAACAGCTGAAGGATCTAAATCAGGGTTAACCTTCCTCCCTCCTCTCTTAATCGCTCTTTTTAGCAACCTGGTGAAGACTAAATGAAACTAATTATAATAAAATACAGACATCAAAATATTTTTTTTTAATTCATGGGCACAAGGTTAAGTACCACTGATCTAGATGCTTAACTTGGAGAAAAGACAGACCACTATTGTTGTTGTTGTTTATTACTGCTTACACATGGCGAACTTTTAAAAATATTTTATTCACTAAAACCATTTTCAACTATACCAAGGTTGTCATCCAGAAAGAGAATACTTTTTCTTTGTTTCTAAAGGCAGAACTAGAACTATAAGGTGAAATTACAAAGAGATAGTTTTAGTCTCAACATAATGGTATTACCATCTGACTTGCCAAGGTATCCTCATGAATTTGGCTAGGCTATTTCCTTCACTTTCCCCCCCATTAATTTCCTTGATATTCTTGACCTTTTGTTCTTTCAGATGAATTTTGTTATTTTTTTTAGCTCTATAAAATAATTTTTTGGTGCTTTGATTGGTATGTCACTGAATAAGTAAATTAAGTTAAGCAGAATTGTCATTTTTATTATATTTACTACTTCATGAGACCATCAAAGGAGTCCATGATCAAAAAGGTACCCCTGTTCTAGCTTTTCTATCTGTAGCCCTAGTACTTAGTGAACCTACTACCTATGTAGCTTTGGGCAAATCATTAAATTCTCTGGGTGTGAATTTCCTCATCTGTATAATAAAGGAGTTAGACTTGATGGTCTCTGTGGTGAGTTCCAGCCCCACAACTGTGGTCCTGTGATCTTATGATGATTCTATGACTCCTGGCCCAGCACTTTATCCACTGTACCACTTAGGTAGCTAACATAATATAAAATAATATATCAATGAACTAACATAATACAAGAAGAAATTAATAAAAATTATAACTTAATCAGTTATATGTACAATTTGGATTGAGATACACTAGTCACAAAAAGTCAACTTGCACAAGAACAAAATAATTCCAAGTAACAACCAGTACCAGTCAAATTACACGTCAGTACTACTACACTGGAGATAGGGACTGGACCTATAATTTCAATGGTAAACTCCCGATCTCCTAGATAGAGAACTTACCTTGGAGCAAGTTCTAATTCCACGTCTAACAACATCTATGCTGTGTGAATCACTTAATTCAGTGCTCTAGGAAACAATCTAAGACAAAGGCAAACAATCTAAGACAAATATAGGTGTTGACATATTAGCAGTACTACTAAATAGCAATGGGAAAAATACCTTTAAAAGAAGTAGGAGGGGAAAAAAGTTTTCTAATTTTCTCCTCATTTCCATATAGGTGAATTGTGTTCAAGCAGTATGTCTCCACTGCTGGTGTACCAAGTACTTTTCTTTGGTTTTTATAAAGGGCACAAAATTATGAAAATGAAAAGAAAAAATGCATCATTCTTTTCTCACAAATTACTCTTTGAGCTTTACTGTAAGCAAAATTGTTACTTGGAAAAAATTAATTTTGTTTTGTAAGTTAGTATATACTCTCAAATGAAAATAAGAGATCTTTTGGTATCTTTTTATTCATTTCAGTTTGCTGAAAAATCTCACATGATTCTATGATTACAGATAAGATTAAAAAATACCCACTCTGTAGTTTCTCAGTCTGGATAAGATTCAGTGACTCCATATTCACATATTTTCCTCCAGCATATATGATGTTGTTACTGATTCCAGAACTGAGAGGACTGATAATGACTGATGTCTGAAACTATCTCTCACTAATGGCGTATCTGCAGAATTTATGGCACTTGTTTGAGATTTTGCTTTGTTAGTGTAGGTTTTTGTTTTTGTTTTTATGGGTTTGGTTTTTTTTTTTTTTTTGCCAGTTGCACTTTCTAGGGCTATAAATCTATTATATTTACAGGGGAATGGAAGTTTGTTCCCCAAAATATTCAAAATAAATAGATTTCATTTAATTTCTTATACTTCCAATCAAGGTGGAATATGATTATGTCTAGAGCCTGTTTTTTATTCAGCTTTGTATAGGCATTCAGTTGAATGACTTCAACCTTCAGTTGCATGAGGAAGTTTCATGATGCACTGGTTACAGAGCTGCACCTGGTGGCAGGAAGACCTGAGTTCAAAGCAGTGTGAGACACTTACTAGCTATGTGACCCTGGGCAAGTCACTTAATTTCTGTTTGCCCCAGTTTCCTTGATTATAAAATGGGGATAATAACAGTATCTACCTCCCATGGTTATTGTGAGGATCAAATGAGATAAGTATAAAGCACTTAGCACAGTGCCTGGCACATCATAAACATCATATAAATGTCAGCAATTATTATTATTACTATCACTAGCTGTGTGACCCTGGGTAAGTCAATTAACCTCTATTTGCTTCAGTCTCATCTACTATGAAATAAGGATCATAATAGTACCTACTTCTCAGAGTTGTTATGAGGATCAAATGAAATGATATGTGTAAAGTACTTAACACAATGCCTGGCATATAGTAGGTGCTTAATAAATGCTTGTTTCCTTTTCTTCTCTCCCTCCCTCCTTCCTTCACAACTCATGGAAATACAGTTGTTTCACTTTGTTTATAGTTCTCTGGGAACTCTGAAAGCATTGCCATACTTTTAGACATTTACCACCATGGCCACTTACTTACTATTTGTGTGACCTTGAGCAAGTCACCTAACATCTCTGAGCATATTAGCCCCCAAGAGGTTATAACCATAGCTGGACTTAGAGAAATTGAATGAACATGCATGAAATTTTTACTGTGTCCTGAATAGAGGCAACTCTGGATAATTTATTTTCTTTTAATATAACCCCTTGAATGGTGTTAACAAATACTAGTAACAGATGTTACATTACTATAGCCATGATCCCAAACATTGTTATACAAATATTATGAGTTTTAAGTTCAACAATTGTGCAATTTGCTGTACCCATGCCTATTTTGTAACAGATGTCAATAAAAAATTTCATCAAAAATGCTTCCAGAATCAATATAGATGTATCTTAGTAATTTGACTCATTTGCTTGTGGTACAAAATACCAGGAGTACAATCTAGTAATAGAGACAAGTACTTAAATCTGTGGGTTAACACACCACAAGGCTTTTCCCCAATAAATATTCACTTTACATTTGGGGGGAACTAGTTCTTTTCAGAAGTTTCAGGATATTTTTTAATCACCATAATAAAATAATAGCTTATATTTATATAAAGCTTTAAGGTTTACTAAGTGTTTTACATACATTATCCTATTTGGTTCTGTGAAGTACTATTATTATCATCACCATTTTTAGAGATGAAGAAACTGAGGCTCAGAGACTTAAGTTCATACAGCTAGTAATATTTAAGTCTAGGTCTTCCTGACTTCAAGTCAACTATTCACTATAGCATGTTCTGGAGTTTTCTATTTTAGGGCTACTGAAAATTTCTTTAGTTTCTCTGAAAAGGAACAATTTTTTTTCTTTGTACAAAAGATAATAAAATCCAATATAATTTTAAATATGTCATTTTGCTTCTTAGAAAAGCTTTTCATATAACATCAATTTCCTATTTTTTATTTTCTTTTCTAAATATTTCCATCTCAAAAATGTTTCTAGATGGCATGCTGAATTTTTGTGATGAACTATTTTGCCCCAAAGTTTTCAATTGTTGAACCCTTTTAATCTAATTATACAGGTTTAGACATTGTGTGGGAGCATTTTAAAAAATGTACAAGGGAAGCAAAACAGTGACCGATATTGCTGAGAACAAACCAGTAACAAGTAATAACTTTTGTGTTAGAAAATGTCTTCAGAAATCAAGAAACAGAAAATTTATGACCATCTTGCTATTTTTAAGTCCATAAAGCTCAAATTTTTGCCCTTTCTAAGTTAAAGAGTGAACAAAATAAAGATAATGATTCTGCTAATTCAAAAGATTTACATATTTCCTCTTCTACTTGCTTTCCAGTAAAATTTGGAAATTTTATCTAAGTAATGAAGAAGCTTGGATTTTGTGATTCCATTTCATTCATAACCCTGGAGTTAGAAAAAAAAAAAAGGAACGATATTCTACATTTTCATTTCCTATTTAAAAAAAAAACAAACTTTTGAGATGATCTGTAAATGAAGTTGGCTGTAAGAAATTGGTACTTTTAAAAATGTCCTTTTGCAATTTTGGGTCTTTTCTTGTATGTTTCACTTCGTTTCCTGGAAGCTTGATTGTAACCTTAAATTTTCACCATTACTCATACATAGAAAAAATAAAGAATCAAAGAACCAAACTCAACACATGAAGCTTACGTATATTTTTTGTTATTGTCAGTGAAAAGTGGGATTTAGTAATGATAAGCGACTCAGAGAAGTTTCTTCTCAACAAGGGACATCAAGTAGTTTAACCCCTCATTCTTGTTAACTAGGTGCTAATCTGGTAGTTTAAGTACTACTTCTTGCTAATCAGGTACTAAGATCAGTTGATTCTATATGCCAGAAATACACATAATTTCAGCTACAATTCATGATAAATGTATCAGAGTTGTGAAACAAAGTGCTATTTCTGTGAGGACTGAGGGGGAAGGCCTCCTAGGGGAGGAGCAGGTACTTGATTTGTACTTTAAAGAATAGTTAGGAATTTAAGAGAGGGAGGGAAGGCATTCTAGGCATAGGTAACTTCCCATATAAAGACACAGGAAAGCGAGATCACACTTTGGGGGCAGAAATGTGTCTAGTTTGGTGGGAATAGAAAGTCTGAGGAGGAAAATAACATGAGATAAGGCTGAAAATGTGGAGTGGTTCTAGGTTGAGAAGAGCCTTGAACACCACCAGAGGAGTTTGAACTTTATTTGGTGGTCAACAGGGAGAACCAAAAGATTTTGCGCAGCAAAATCCTAGAAGACAAAGGAAATGGGATCAAGGGTAAAGGGCTTGCTTACTGAAGAATAAGGGAAAGAAAGTGATGGTACTAAGGTTTTATTGTTTGTAGTTCTCCAAGAGATCCAATGTCATCAGAAGGTAATGTATTGACTTGAGAGTGAATTGGATTTAAGTGAGGTAGAACTGTTCAAAGTCATCAGCCTCACTCTTTCCTCCAGGGTCATCAAAGTCCAAAGGCAAGACAAAAGTCAAGATGACTGGTGATGGCCCAGGATACAAAGGTTTTAGGAATATAAGAGAAGGGCACGATGGTGCTAAGGTTTGAGGAATAGAGAAAGAGCTGAAGGAGTTTATATCAGATAAGCTCAACCTTCTTACTGAAGGAAACTAGGGTTATTTTACTGTAAAGATGGGGGGGGTAGCAAGGGGAAAAAAAGACCTGTCAGACTCAAATGTTCATAATCATTCTCATCTTGTGTCCTGCAAACTATCTTTTCCTCACTTCCTTCTAAGGAACTTGTTTGGTCTTGGGTCCTTTGGAGAATTAGCACAGGAGTAGGGAACCTGCCTCTACCTATTCCTTGCAGATTGCTGGAAAAAGATCTGCAGTACAAGAAAGTAGTAGCAACCAAAGGTACAGGAGTCAAATACAAACCAAGGCTTCACAATCAAATCAACAGAGAAAAAAAGAGAACAAAAACTATCCCAAGATTCCTATGCTCTTGAGAAGAGGGAGGTGTTTACAGGAAAGCAAAGGGTGGATGGGATATTAGTACAAAATGCAGGCCAGAAAAATCTCAGTGACAAGAAATACCGGGAGTATCCAGGGTATGGGAGAAGGAAAATGGGGAGGAAAAGGTTTTTCTAATGAGCTGCAGTGTTGCTCTCAAATAGCGATTCTGTTCAGTGCTCCATGACCCTCTTGTGCCTTCTGTAATAAGCATCTACCTGCAGTCAGAGCAAAACACTTCTGACTCCCTTTATACTGAAGAACAGGGGATAGAAATTGCAAATGCTGTATAATGTTATATTTGAAGTATTCCTAAAATTATGCTTTATTCACCAAATCAACAGATGTGAACACATACAGACAGGCATATCCCATCTGGCTGTACAAAAATCTATTAAACAAAATAGTGTAGAACTTTTATAGAAACAATTTTATAAGCATTATAAATATCTAACAAGTCAAATATCATCAATGATAGGTTTTTAACAGGCAGATAGGAGATGGAATGGTTAGAGAACTAGGCCTTGGATCAGGAAGACCTGAGTTCAAATTCAGCATGAGACACTTAACTACAGGACTCTGGGCAAGTCACTTACCCTCTGTTTGCCTCAGTTTCCTCAACTATAAATTTGGGATAACCACAGCACCTACCTGAAAGGGTTATTGTGAAGACCAAATATGATAATATTTGCAAAGTGCATAACACAGTGCCTGGCACAGAGCAAATGCTAGATAAATGCTTCTCTTGACTTTACATTGAGTCAGTCAAGAAGCATTTATGAAGTACTTACTATCTGCCAGTATTGGGAATACAAAAGCTAAGCAGTGGGAATACAAAAAAGGGGGACAAAAACATAGTCCCTATCCTCAAAAGCTCATAGTCTCAGGGGGAGATAACATGCTAATAAATATGTTACACATTGCAGATACATACAATATACATGGAAGGTTATCTCAGAGGAAAAGCATTAGTAACCTTCCTAGGGGAGACTGGGAAAAGCCTGTTTAGTAAAACCTCATGTATGATATTGCTACAAAATTTTCAAATAAAAATATCTAGATTATAGGGAAAACACAGTAAGTAAAGTCCAGACAGATAACCTGAGATATTCAAGAAGTCAAATCTAACTCTAATCTCTTTAAATAAAATGAACTATTAGCAAGATGATTAATGTCCTTTACATCAAAAGTATCAAACAAGCAGTGGCCTCACAATATTAAATAGACTAAAATGCAATTTAACAATATGAACAAAAATACAATCAAACATAGACAGCATTAATATGTGGTTTTCTAAGTCAATATGCAGTCTGTAGGGATCCTTATGTACTGTCTAATGCAATCTCTTTCTATTTGAGTTTGACAACACTGCTTTATACCATAGTTCAACAAGTTCCCATTTACTTGGTTTCTTCACCTTAAATATTCTTAGTTCAACACATTCTTGAAATTGAACACTTAAAATATCTATTGCAAATATGGATTTTATCAGTCAATATTTGCTAAAGAAGCAACTCCTTAAGCAAGGATAAAAGGACATATTTTCTCAATATTGTCAATACAAATGATATCATATCCTTCTTACATGCTAAAAGGAAAAAAATTCTGAGCAAGTTGGAAGTAGTAAATCCACAAGTCTGCAGCCTTCCCTCAGAATGAAGTATTTTGCATTACCACAGAATCTATTATACATGTACTTAAGTAAAGTACTTGGCTGAATCTTTAGAAGTTTTTTTTTTAACCAATCAATAATCAGGCTCATTGTCAGCTCTTAAGAGTCAGCAGGGTAGCAACAACCTCAAAATGCAATTATACTTTAGCCCCTTTTCCCCCTGGTTCTATACTCTTGGCACTCCAGTAGCCCTTAAAGCAATTTACTGGACTATTCAGTCTATAAAGCTAAAGAGTTCTTTGTTGAATGTGGAAGATAACAAGAGATGTGGCCTCCTACAGTTTCAACAATAAATTTAACAGCATACCTTCATTTAATTTGTCAGATAATGAATGAACTGTAGAAAGTTGAAAGAGGAAAAAAAAAACCTAACCCCTAGAACCACACTTACATGAGAAGCTATTTTTAATCTATTAATGTAGGAAGAAAGAAGAGATATCTTGTTCCACCCTAGCTTGAGCAAAGCGTTATTACCTCCCATTCCACCACATCTATAGCTATTATGGAAGAGATTTCATAACAAGCCTATACCTGAAAAGGAAATATCTTCTAAATAAGGATTTATTGTATATATTATGTAAGGTACCATGCTAGGTGGCAGACAAAGATAAAAAATGATATATTCCTTGCCTTCAGCAAACATATTCTATGGGTGGTTACAAGAGGTACAATGAGGAATCGCTATGGTTTTTTTGAGCACAGTCAGCCTTTTATTTAAGCAGTTTATTTTGGCTGCTAGAAAGAATGAATTAGAGAAAACAGACCAGTTAGGAGGTTATTGCAATAGGGACAGCTAGGTAGTACAGTAGAGTGATGGGTCTAGAGTCAAGACCTGAGTTCAGATCCTGCCTCCCACACTTACTAGATATCCGAACAAGTCACTTAACCTGTTTGCCTCAGTTTCCTCATTTGTAACATGGTGATAATAAAAGCACTAATCTTGCAGGGTTGTTGTAAGCATCAAGTGAGATAAAAATTATAAAGCACTTAGCCCAGTACCTGGCAACAAAGTAAGCGCTACATAAATGTTAGCCGTTATTATTATCATTTTTGGTAAAGTTGAAAAGATAAGAGGGCTGGACATAAGGCAATGGCAGGTGGAAAAAAAATATGAGGTTAGATAAGCATAGTATAGTTGAAAAAAACTGTAAAGTTATAGTCCTTTTAAGTTTGAATGATGTTTTTTCCAGGAGCCAAGATGGTGGAGTAAGGCAGGAACTTTCCTGAATTCTCTCACATTGATCTCCAAACAACTATAAAAGAATTCCTCAAAACAAATTCCGGAGTGGCAGAACCAATGAGTCTAAGACAACTTAGAAGGTCGGCAGGAAAGGTCTGTCTCACTCAGGTGAAAGGGAGCAGGCCAGCAGCTAGGCCCTGTGCCCTGGGGAGCAGACGGTCAATATTAGGCCCAATGATCCCAGCATAGCAGGCCAGTGGTAAGGCCCCACAGCCCTGGTGCAAGAAGTTTGAGACAGTTCCCCCTACACCCAAGGAAAAGAACCTAACTTTAATATAAAAATTAAAAGTCATGAAATAGCCTGGAAAAATGAGCAAAAAAAAAAAAGAAAGAAAGAAAGAAAGAAAAAAGAACCACAGGAAAGATCAAACATAAGAAGAAGAGGACAACAATGTCAAAATGGTTACATGCAAAGCCTCAAAGAAAAATGTGAATTGGGTCTCAGGTCCCCCAAAAAAGAATTCCTGAAAAATCTCATAAAGGATTTTAAAAATCAAATAAGAGAGGTAGAAGAAAATTTGGTCAAAGAAATAAGAATGATTCAAGAGAATCATGAAAAGGGTCAACATCTTGGTAAAGGAAGCATAAAAAAATGGGAATAGGTATACAAAAATTCACTGAAGAAAATAATTCTTTAAAAAGTAGAATTGCAAAAATAGAAAAGGAGGTAAAAAAATTCACTGAAGAAAACAGCTCCTTAAAAAGTAGAATTGACTAAATGGAAAATAAAGTACAAAAGCTCACTGAAGAAAACAATTCCTTAAAAATTAGAATTCGGAAAGTGGAAGCTAATGAATCCATGAAACAACAAGAATCAATCAAACACAATCAAAAAAATTTTAAAAAAATAGAAGAAAATGTGAAATATCTCACTGGAAAAACAACTGACCTGGAAAACAGATCCAGGAGAGATAATAAGCCATGATCAAAAAAAAAAAAAAAAAAAAAAAGAGCCTAGACATCACATTTTTGAAATTATCAAGGAAAACTGCCCTGATATCCTAGAACCAGGGGGTAAAATAGAAATTGAAAGAATTCACCATTCACCTCCTAAAAGAGATACTAAAATGAAAACTCCTACGAATATTATAGCAAAGTTCCAGAACTCCCAGGTCAAGGAGGAAATACTACAAGCAGCCAGAAAGGAAAAAAATCAAACATCATGGAGTCACAGTCAGGATTACATAGGATTTAGCAGCTTTCTACATCAAAGGATCAGACAGCTTGGAATATGTTATTCCTGAAGGCAAATGAACTAGGATTACAACCAAGAATCAACTAATCTGCAAACTTGAGCATACTTCTTCAGGGAAAACAAAAAGAACATTCAGTGCAATAGAAGACTGTCAAGGACTCCTGATGAAAAGACCAGAGCTGAACAGAAAATCTGATTTTCAAATACAAGATTCAAGAGAAATGTAAAAAGGTAAACAGGAAAGAGAAAACAAAAGGGATTCGATAAGGTTAAACTGTTAACATACCCACATGGGAAGATGATACCTAACTCTTAAGAACTATATTATTATTAGGGCAGTTAGAAGGAATATCCATAGACAGAGGTATAAGTTGACTTTGATGGGATGATATTAAAACACACACACACACACACACACACACATACACACATACCCCAAAATTAAGTGGTGAGAAAAAGGATTCCACTGGGAGAAGAGGGAAGGAAGAGGTAGAATGGGGTAAATTATCTCATAGGAAGAGGTGTGAAAGACCTATTACAGTAAAGGGAAAGATGGGGGGGTTGGGCGTCACTTGACTCTTACTCTCATTGGGATTAGCTCAAAGAGGAGATAACATACATACTCAATTAGGTATAGAAATCTATCTTACCCTATAGGGAAGTAGGAAGGGAGGGGAATCAGAGAAGGGGTGATACAGAAAGGAGGGCAGATTGGGGGG
>NW_020940360.1:37873577-37918902 GCF_900497805.2 Vombatus ursinus
GGAGAGAGAGGGAGAGACAGAGAGACAGAGAGAGACAGAGAGAGAGAAGGATAAATAGGGGAGAAATAGCATGGAAGGAAATACACAGTTAGTAATCATAACCATGAATGTGAATGGAATGAACTCATCCATAAAACAGAAGTAGATAGCAAAGTGGATTAAAAAACATAACCATACAATACATTGTTTACAAGAAACACATTTGAAGCAGAAAAGATACCACAGAGTCAGGTAAGAGCTAGAGCAGAATGTAAACTTCAGCAGAAGTTTAAAAAAAAAAAGCAAGGATAGCAATCATGATCTCAGAAAAAGCAAAAGCAAAAATAGATCTAATTAAAAGAGATAATCAAGGAAACTATATCTTACTAAAAGGTAACACAGACAATGAAGTAATATCAATACTAAGTATATATGCATCAAATGTTATAACATCCAAACTCTTAAAGGCAAAGTTAAATGAATTACAGGAGAAGAGAGAAAGTAAAACTGTACTTAGTGGGGGACTTCCACTTTCTCCTCTCAGAACTAGATAAATCTAACAAAAAGAAAATAAACAAAAGAAGTTAAGGAGGTAAATAGAATTTTAGAAAAATTAGATATGATAGACCTCTGGAGAAAACCGAATGGGATAGAAAGGAATATACCTTTTTCTCAGTGGCACAAAAATTGACCATGTATTGGGGCATAAAAACCTCACCATCAAATGCAAAAAAGCAGAAATATTAAATGCATTCTTTTCAGATTATAATGCAATAAAATTACATTCAATAAAGGGTCATAGAAAGATAGATCAAAAATTAATTGGAAACTAAATCTAACCTTAAAGGATGAGTGGGTCAAAGAACAAGTTAAAGAAACAATCAATAATTTCATTAAAGAGAATGACAAAAATGAGACAACATACCAAAATTTATGGGATGCAGCCAAAGCAGTACTTAAGGGGAAATGGATGTCTCTAAATGCTTACATCAATAAAACAGACCTCAGATACTTAACACTAGCTGTGTGACCCTAGGCAAATCACTTAACCCCCAACTGCCTCACCAAAAAGTAAAAAAAGAGAGAGAGAAAGAGAGAGAGAGAGAAAGCAGATCAATAAATTGGACATGCAACTAAAAAACAAAACAAAACTAGAAAAAGAATAAATTTAAAATCCCCAATTAAACACCTAGTTGGAAATCCTGAAAATCAAAGGAAAGATTAATAAAGTTGAAAATAAGAAAACCATTGAACTAAAAAATGAAACTAGGAGTTGATTTTATGGAAAAAAAACAATAAAATGGATAAACCATTGGTTAATTTTATTAAAAAAGAAGAAAATCAAATTGCCAGTATCAAAAACAAAAAGGGTGAAATTATCACCAATGAAGAACAACTTAAAGCAATTATTAGGAATTATTTTGCTCAAATATATGCCAATAAATTTTACAATCTAAGCAAAGATGGATGAATATTTACAAAAATATAAATTGCCCAGATTAACAGGAGAAGAAACAGAAAACCTAAATAACTCCATCTTATAAAAAGAAATTGAACAAGTCATCAATAAGTTTCCTAAGAAAAAATCCCCAGGGCTAGATGGATTCACAAGTGAATTCTACCAAATATTTAAAGAACAATTAATTCCAATACTATATAAACTATTTTGAAAAATAGATGAAGACACAGTCCTACCAAATTCTCTTTATGACACAAATATGGTGCTGTTGTCTAAACCAGAAAGAGTGGAGACAGAGAAAGAAAATTACAGACCAATTTCCCTAGTAAATGAGGATGCAAAAATTTTAAATAAAATATTAGCAAGGTGATTACAACAATATATCACAAGGATCATGCATTATGACCAGGTGGGATTTATACCAGAAAAGCAGGGCTGGCTCAATATTAGGGAAAATATTAGCATAATTGACCACAACAATAACAAAAGCAACAGAAATCATATGATTATCTCAATAGATGTAGAAAAAGCTTCTGACAAAATACAACACTCATTCCTATTAAAAACACTAGAGGGCATAGGAATAAATGGAACTTTCCTTAAAATGATAAGTAGTATTCATATAAAAACACTATCTTTAATGGGAATAAGCTAGAAGCCTTCCCAATGAGATTGGGGTGAAACAAGGATTCCCATTATCACCACTATTATTCAATATTGTACTAAAATGCTAGCTTTAACAATAAGAGAAGAAAAAGAAATTGCAGGAATTAGAATAGACAATGAGGAAACAAAACTATTACTTTTTGCAGATGACATGATAGTATACTTAGAAAATCTCAGAAAATCAACTAAAATACTAGCTGAATTAACAACTTTAGCAAAGTTGCAAGATATAAAATAAAGCCACATAAATCATCAGCATTTCTATATACTATCACAAAGTTCAGCAGCAAGAGGTATAAAGAGAAATTCCACTTAAAATAACTGTAGACAACACTTGGGAGTCCACCTGCCTAGATAAACCCAGGAACTATACAAATACAATGAACAAAAATTTTTTCAAACAAATAAAGTCAGACCTAAACAACTGGAAAAATATTCATTGCTCATGTGCAGGTTGAATCAATATAATAAAAATGACAATTCTACCTAAATCAATTTACTTATTCAGTGCCATGTTAAACTACTAAAAATTATTTTACAGTTGTAAAAAAAAAAAAAAAATTGATCTGGAAGAGCAAAAGATCAAGAATATCAAGGGAATTAATGGAAAAAAAAGTGAACGAAAGTGACAATCATCAAAACGAACTGGTACTGGCTAAGAAATAGAGCGGTGCATGGAATACATTAGGTACACAATACACTGTAGTAAATGTCCATAGTAATCTAGTGTTTGATAAACCCAAAGACCCCAAAGCTTTTGGGACAAGAACTCACTATTTGACAAAAACTGCTAGGAAAAATGGAAAACAGTACAGCAAAAACTGGGTATAGGCAAATATCTTACACCGTACACCAAGACAAGGTCAAAATGGGTATATGATTTAGACATAAAGGGTGATACCATAAACAACTTAGGAGAACAAGAAATAGTTTACTATCAGATCTTTGGAGAAGGGAAGAAGATTTATGACCAAACAAGAGATAGAGAGTATTATGAGATATAAAATGGATAATTTTGATTATATTAAATTTAAAAAGTTTTGCACAAACAAAACTGATGCAACCAAAATTAGAAGGAAAGCAGAAAACTGGGGGAAAACTTTTAAAGCAAGTGTGTCTGATTAATGCCTCATTTCTCAAATATATAGACAACTGAGTCAAATTTATAAGAACCCAAATCTTTCCCCAATTGATAAATGGTCAAAGATATGAACAGGCAGTTTTCAGAGGAAGAAATCAAAGCTACCTATGATCATAGGAAAAAATGCTCTAAATCACTATTGATTAGAGAAATGCAAATTAAAACAACTCTGATATACCAACTTACACCTATCAGAATGGCTAACATGACAGAAAAAGAAAATGATACTGGACAGGATGTGGGAAAATTGGGACACTAATGCACTATTGGTGGAGTTGTGAACTGATCTAAACATTCTGAAGACCAATTTAGAACTATGACCAAAGGGCTTTAAAACTGTACATACCCTTTGATCCAGCAATACCATTTTCAGGTCCGTATCACAAAGAGATTTTTTTTAAAAAATGAAAAAGGACCTATATGTACAAAAATATTTATAGCAGCTCTTTTTGTGGTGGCAAAGAATTGGAAATTGAGGGGATGGCCATCAATTGGGAAATGGCTGAACAAGTTGTGGTATATGATTGTAATGGAATACTAATTGCTATAGGAAATGACAAGCAAGATGATTTGAGAAAAAGACTAACATGAACTGATGTAATGTGAAGTCAGCAGAACCAGAACACTGTACACAGTAACAGCAATATTGTATGATAATCAACTGTGAAGGACTTAGCTATTTTCAGTAATACAATGATTCAAGACAATTCCAAAGGACTCATGATGAAAAATGCTATCCACTTTTAGAGAAAGAACTGATGGAGTATGAATGCATATCAAAGCATTCTATTTTTCATTTCATTTTTTGTGGGTTTTTTTGGTCTGTGTTTTCTTTCATAACATGATAAATATGGAAATATGTTTTGCATGATTGCACATATATAACCTATATCAAATTGCTCACCATCTCAGCAAAGGGGAAGAGAAGGGAGGAAGAGAATTTGGTACTCAAAAAGTTTTTAAATGAATGTTAAAAATTGTTTTTACATGTAACTGGGAAAAATAAAGTATTAAAAAAAAGTGAATCATGGCTCCACCACTTACTGGTCAAGGCATTTTACTTCTTTGAGGGGTTAGTTTTGTTTCTATAAAATTAAAGGGTTGGACTAGATGACATCTAGGGTCCAACTCCATCTTGTGATCTATGATCCTATGAGATATATGTAAAAGAAGACTCAAGATAAGTTAACATATGATTCAAGTAATCAACAAATATGTATTAAGTGCTTTTTTATGTGCCAAGCACTACATTAAGCATTGGAACATAAAGAAGAGAAAAGCAGTTCCTGCTCTCAAGGAGCTTATATTCTAATGAGTAGGATCACATATAACTAGATAATACAACATACATACACAGTTGGAGGGGAAGGCTCTAAGCACTGGGGGCCCAGAAAAGGCCTCCTGTAGAAATGGCAATTGAGGTGACTTCAAGAAATCCAAGAATGCACAAAACTGAATAGGGAATAACCCCAAGAATGGTGGGGAGTAACTGCAAAGGCATGGAACTGGAACATGGAGTGATGTATGCAAGGAACAGCAAGCAAGCCAGTATAGATGGACCAAAGATATGTGGAGGGGAATAATATGAAAATATAGAAGGATAGGTTGTGAATGTCCT
The DNA here is from genome assembly GCF_900497805.2 of Vombatus ursinus. Lineage (NCBI taxonomy): Eukaryota > Metazoa > Chordata > Mammalia > Diprotodontia > Vombatidae > Vombatus > Vombatus ursinus. The sequence continues at coordinate 37,878,441 of NW_020940360.1, forward strand.
TATATGGGAAAGGAGTTTATATTTGATTCTAGAAGAAATAGGGAGCTAGTAGAATTTACTGAGCAGAAAGTGATATAGTTAACTCTGTTTTTTGTTTTTTTTGGAAAATCACTTTGGTGACAGCATGAAGGAAGAATTGGAGTAGAGAGAGAATTGAGGTAGGGAGATCAAGAATGGTTGGGGTCTGCCATTTTCCAGGAAGAGGTGATGAGGGCCTGAACTAGAGTTGTATTTCTATTAGTGGAGGGAATAAGATGTATATGATAGATACTGTGAAGGTAGAAATGACAAGATCTGCCAACCAATTGGTTATATAGGGTGAGAGGGGTTAAAGATGATGCCAAGGTTGGAAAACTAAGTGACTGGGAGAATGGTGGTATGAAGGAAGTTCAGAGAAGGGGGAGGGTTGGAGGGATAAGATAATGAATTATATCAGATATTTTGAGATTCTAAATGTATAATAGGCAGTAGGAGATGCTGAGCTGGAGCTCAGAATACAGACTAGGTTTAGACATCTAGATCTGGGGATCATCTACTCAAATATGATAAATGAACCCATAAGAACTGATGAGATCATCAAATGAGATAGCATAAAGATAAAAAGAAAAGAGGACACAAGAATATCCAGCCAAGCAAACTGTGAGAGATTGATCAGACAAGTAGGAGGAGAAGGAAGAACAGTGTCACAAAAAATTCAGAAAGGAGAGAATAATGAAGGGATGATCAACTAAGTGAAAAGCTGAAGAGAGGTCAAGAATGCTGAGGATTGAGAAAAGGGTATTAGTTTGAATGCATAAGGCCAAAGAAAAGAAATGAATGAGTGAACTAGGAGACTGGTAGTGCCATTAACAGAAAAAGGAAAGTCAGGAGGAAGAATGGTTTTGGATGAAGATAATTAATTCTGTTTTGTGAGTCAGATGCATCCTCTAATTGTTTCTTATGATTTGGAGGGGAGGGGATTTTTATTAACATTTTTAGTTACATTTTGTTTATTTTATCTGTGTTTTTTGTAATTTGACTACAAGATACTAATGAACAAAATGCCTTTATAATAAAATATTGTACAACACTGTGTACAAAGGTAGACATTTAATATCAATAAGAATGATGAATTATTATCAAGTATGAGAGCTGGTAACTATTTCTACAAACAATGACAAAATGAAAAATGTTTTTGCCCATAATTAAGATGTAAGACTAAATCATATTTGACTGATTATTTTGGCACAGTCCAACCAGCCTTTTTTAAAAATCATTTGGTCAGCTAAATGAAAAGCTGTTCACATGGCACAGAAATCATTTTATTTCAGCATGATTCAGTCAATATTGTTTTTCATTCAAGACAAACAAAAAGGGATGAAATGTGTTGTCCATGTACTAACTGGGGAATTTTCCAGTGACCCACAGAGAGTGTCTATGTCTGTCTGTGCTGGTGCCAAATAACCCTTAAGTGTACATGAAATGCACTTGGTCTCTATGATACACGAGAAACCAAAAAGGCTGGAAGAATGTCTCTCAGAGCTACTAGTTAACAGGAATAATGAAGTGATTCTTAAAAGCAAGCAGAAAGTGCTGATAATAACAAGAATAAATGACATATTGCACTCACTTCCCTTCATTCCCATTCCTTTCAAGTCAAACTGGCCTGCTAGGTGTTCATCACATACTACATCCCATTTCCAATCTCCATGTGGCTCAGACATGTCTGGCATGAGTTCTCTCCTGCCTCACAGATCTCTTTACCTTTCTTCAACTTATAGTTTGGATGCTGCCTCCTATATATCACCCTCCCTAACTTTCCCAGTTCTTAACGCTCTCTTTTCTTGAAATTCCTTTGCATTATTACTCCGCAGCAACTTTTGTCTCTATATTTGTATGTTGTATCCCTCAGCAAAATATAAGTTTCTTGAGGCCAAAGACTGTCTACTTTTGTCTTTGTATCTCCAGTTCAGCACTTGTTAAAGTTTTTTTTTTCCCCTACATTTTAATACAGGTGGAACATTGAATGATTCCTTCACTTCAGCTCCTCCACAGCCAAACCAGGAGGCAGGGACTGTTTAAGTTTCTCTGCCTTCTCTTTGTCTGTGATGACCAGTGTGTATAGGTACCTGCTGCAGTGAACCTTAAACTTCGCATTGTCCTTGTTTTAATTCATCTTGACAGATTTGGCATCTTTTTGCCTGGCTGTCAGCAGGAAATCTTTTATTTCCTCGATTTTTTAGGACATGGCGGTGGCGGCTGGATGAAGGGCAGCATGTGACCTGAGAGGTCGTGCCATGGGAGAGATACAACTGCCTTAAAGTTTTTTTTTAACAGAATTGAATTAATGAAGAAAATGAGGCTCAGAAATGTTATATGACTTACTCGTGGTCCAATAGTAACAGCTGGCAGCAGAATTTGAGCTCCCATCTCTGCTTACTCAAGTCTAGTGCTCTTCCAGTTACACCAGGCCGCAAGACAGAGGGTGCTAGACCTATGGTAGGAAGCTGTAGGGTAAGAGAACATGATCCAGAGGAGAAAGCTAAGAAGGACCATTGACTTTTAGATGTAATAAGCATGAAATTCTTCCCACAAAGGGTGGACTTGAACTCTGAAAAGTAAGTTAGTTTTTCATGTTTCAAGGAAGGAGGATTTGAAGAAGCCACCATGAAGGAGGCCATATCATCAGTCAAAGGATGAAGAGCTGAAGAGTGATAATTGGAGACTGACTGAGGGCTGGGGAGAAGGCAGTATGTCCATCCGACATAAAAAACGTAAAAGTGTGTTGTCTGTCTGAGGCAGATTTCTTACTACTATCCACTTCTGCTTTGATTCTTTTTTTTTTTTAATTTTTAAAAAATTTTTTAACATGTGTTTTTAAAACTTTGGGTTACAAATTTTCTCCCTTCCTCCCTCCCCACCCACTCTCATTGAAAGGGCAAGCATCTCGATACAGGTTATAGATGTGTAGTCATGCAAAACACTTCCATAGTAGTCGTGATGTGAAAAACTAAGAATATTTCCCTTCATCCTATCCTACCCCCCATTTATTCTATTCTCTCTTGACCCTGTCCCTCCTCAGAAGTGTTTGCTTCTAATTATCCCCTCCCCCAATCTACCCTCCCTTCTACCAACCCCCTGCTCTCTTGTCCCCTTCCCCCCTTCCTGTAGGGTAATATAGATTTCCATACCCCATTGTGTATGTTATTCCCTCCTTAAGCCAAATCCTATGAGAATAAGATTCATTCATTCCCTTTCACCTTCCCCCATTTCCCCTCCACTGTAAAAACCTTTTCTTGTCTGTTTCATGTGAGATAATTTACCCCATTCTACTTCTCCCTTTCTCCTTCTTCCAGTATAATCCTCTCTCACCCCTTAATTTTACTTTCCAGATATCACCCCTTCATCTTCAACTCACCCTGTGCCCTCTATCTATCTATCTATACTTACATATAATTTTTCCCTCCCGCTACCCTAATCCTGACAAAGGACTCATGAGTTACAAATATCTTTCTATGCAGAAAGTAAACAGTTCAACCTTAATAAGTCTCTTATGATTTCTCTTTCCTCTTTACCTCTTCGATGTTTCACTTGAGTCTTGTATTTGAAAGTCAAATTTTATATTCAGCTCTGGTCTTTTCATCAAGAATGCTTGAAAGTCCCTTATTTCACTGAATGACCATTTTTTACCCTGAAAGATTATACTCAGTTTTGCTGGGTAGGTGATTCTTGGTTGTAATCCTATCTCCTTTGCCTTCCAGAATATCATACTCCATGCCCTCTGGTCCCTTAACGTAGAAGCTGCTACATCTTGTGTTATCCTGATTGTGTTTCCACAATACTTGAATTGTTTCTTTCTGGCTGCATGCAATATTTTTCTCCTTGATCTGGGAATTCTGGAATTTGGCTACAATATTCCTAGCAGTTTTCCTTTGGAGATCTCTTTCAGGAGGCGATTGATGGATTCTTTCAATTTCTATTTTGCCCTCTGGTTCTAAAATATCAGGGCAGTCTTCCTTGACAATTTCTTGAAAGACGATGTCTAGGTTTTTTTTTTTTTTTTTTGATCATGGCTTTCAGATAGTCCAATAATTTTTAAGTTCTCTCTCCTGGATCTATTTTCCAGGTCAGTTGTTTTTCCAGTGAGATATTTCACATTCTCTTCTATTTTTTCATTCTTTTGGATTAGTTTTACAGTGCCTTGATTTCTCATAAAGTCACTAGCTTCCAGTTGCTCCATTCTAATTTTTAAGGAAGCATTTTCTTCAGTAAGCTTTTGGTCTTCCTTTTCCATCTGGCCAATTTTGCTTTTGAGGGCATTCTTCTCCTCATTGGCTTTTTGGACCTCTTTTGCCATTTGGGTTAGGCTATTTTTTAAGGTGTTATTTTCTTCAGTATTTTTTTGGGTCTCCTTTAGCATCACTATCAGTTTTTCCTCTACTCCTCTTCCTTGCTTCTGAAAATCCTTTTTGAGCTCTTCCATGGCCTGGGACCAATTCATATTTTTCTTGGAGGCTTTGGATGTAGAAGCTTTGGCTTCGTTGTCTTCTTCTGGTTGTGTGTTTTGATCTTCTTTGTCACCAAAGTAAGATAATATAGTCAGATTCTTTTTGTGCTGCTTGCTCATGATCCTGGCCAATTACTTGAGTTATAAACTCTTTGTTAAGGTAGGGGTCTGTTTCCAGTGTGGAGAATGTACTGCCCCAAACTTCAGGGGTTTTATGCAGCTGTTTTCAGAGATACTTCTAGGGACCTGTAAATTTTCAGTTCTTCCAAGGTGTTATGATCAAGGGCGAGGTATTTACTCCTTTCCTGTCCTGTGCTCTGCTCTATGAGTAACCACAAGCACTCTTTTCTGTCTTGGAACTGTGAGGAGGATTTCCTCTCCACAACCACTACAAGCTCCACTGTTCCAGTGCTCCTCCTTGCCCCAGGACCGCCACCCAGAACTGTGACCCAGATCCAAGCATGGGCAAAGCAAGAGAATCCTGCACCAGCAGAGAGATCCCTGAAATCTCCCTCTGATCAGCTACTAGATTCCCCCTCAGTCTGTGGGCCAGAAGCTCAGGAGGTAGCCGCCGCCCCGGGGCCAAGTTCAGGAATGGGGCTGGGACCCTGTGCTTCTCTCTCACTACAGAAACAGACTTTTCCCACTGACCTTCTAAGTTGTCTTTGGCATTCATGGGTTGAGAAGTCTGGAAACCACCACAGCTGCCTGTGATTCAGTCCTCTGAGGCCTGCTCCAGGGTCGCTGCAGCTTGTGTGCCCACCACAAACTGCGTTCCTCTCCCAGCCTGTCGCGATATACCTTTCTGATCAACCATCCCAGGTTGTCTTGGGCTGGAGATTTGTTTCACTTTGTCTTTTTGTGGGTTCTGTTGCTTTAGAATTTGTTTAGAGCCATTTTTTATAGGTATTTGGAGGAGTTTGGGGGAGAACTCAAGCAAGTCACTGCTTTTACTCTGCCATCTTGGCTCCATCCCTTCTGCTTTGATTCTTACGAGGAAGATGATTCCAAGGGCACACAACTAGAAAGTACCACTGAGGATTATGGGATCGTACCCCATCTTTGCTATTAAGTGATATTAGTAAACTCTCCCAACTTTAGTCTCTTCATATATCAAAAAGGAGACTAGGTGATTTTTTCTTTTTTTTTTTATTAATTTATTTTGATTTATCAACAATCACTTCCATAAGCTTTTGAGTTTTAAATTTTTCTCCCCCTCCCTCCCTAAGATGAGACTAGGTGATTTTTAAAAGTCCCTTTTGGCTCTAGATTCAGCACTGCTGATTGAGTCAGTTTGTAAGGTTAGGGGCTCAGGAAGAGGGGAAAGGGAACAAGTGTTTATAAAGCACCCCCTATGTACCAGGCACTCTACTAAGCACTTTACAAATGCTATCTTATTATCTCAGGAGAGCAAGCAGATCTGAGAGTTGGGTAAGAGAAGAGTATCTGGGAAGGGGATTTGGATTTCTAAACCTGGGTTTAAAATACAAGAATGATGGACTCCCTATTAGGAACATAGAGTTCCTAATGAAGGCCAGTAATGTGTACTTGCCTGAAGCCTTGTGAATCTGATCAAGAGGACTTTAAGGGAAAGAGGAAGGGAGAAAATTGCTTATGAATACATGGCAAACTAGACACCACGGTAAGACACAAAAAGAATATCAGCAGGGAAGCCCTAGTGATATTCACAGAAGAGAAGATCCAAGAAAAAAAAAAAGCCATACAACACTAGCTTTCAGATGTCTATGTATGTGAAGCCCAATGTGAAGCATATGGGCTTAATGAACAAAGTCAAACCAGAAATTATAACCAAAGAAAGAGACTTGGAATGGGCCCCATTATTGGAAAATGGCCATGAAATAGTATACCTTATTTAAAAGGTAGAAAAGGAATGGACAGCTAAGATAGAGCTATATATTAAGAATATAGTGAACACTGTGGGAAAAAAAATCCCAAATCAAAAGGGGAAATCTTGATTAAGAGAATTTGGGCAAGGATCACTATGGATAAAACAAAAGTGATATTATGGTGGGATTACATTACATCCCACTCAGATGGAAAGGGAGAATTAATGATTAGTTTGGGAAGCAGAAGATAAACAGCATGGAGATAGGATAAAGATGTGTTGGGAAATTTTAATCACTCATTCATATGCTGGAGCTTCCTCTCTCTTCTAAAAGCAGAGGCTGTCGATAAAATTCTTGACTTGCCTTAAGAATAAATTTATTCTTCAAAAGGTGGAAGAAAAAAACAAGGGAACCGGGAAGACCTCATTCTGAAAAAAGAAGCACTAACCATTCCATCTTCAAGAACCTGCTAGATAATAAGGAAAAGCTGGACACATTCTGATATGCCCTCTAGATTTGCAAACAACAAATTTCAAAGATTTAAGAAAATGGACAAATAGGATACCAGGGCCTAAAATTCTACAGGATAAAGTGATCCAAGAGAAAGAGAAAACTCATTAGTGAAATTCTAATATAATACAAAAACCATTGTTAATGAGAAAGAGTTCAGTCTACAAAGGTCAGTATGGGTATATTAGGAACTCCATGACCAACTTGAATTTTAAAAAGAGATACATAAAAAAATGGAAGCATGGGCAAGTAGCTGAGGATGAACAGAAAATGCTGCTACAGTCCCTCAAGAAGAGTGAAGCTCATAATAAGCTGAGATGATGGTGAATTTACGGAACCACAAATGGAATATTGTGAAGAAGAGCAAGATCAAAGAAGGGATTGGATCACTGCCAGTGGTGAGGGTAAGCAATTGTAATGTACAAAGGAGAAAATGGAACCACTCATCTTTTATTTTCCTTTTATCTCTACAAAGGAAAATGACCTCTATACTGAAACAGAATAAAAATGGTTAACAAGAACTTAAAAGTCCAAAGCAATTGAGGAAACAGGTACCCTCAAGTTCAAGTCACCAGGCTAGGACAAACTGCATGCCAAAGTATTTAAAGAACAGCTGGATGTGATGGTTGAGCAGCTTTCAGGGATCTTTATTTAAAAAATCACAGAGAGGTCAAATGCTTCAGGAGCAGAAACAGGCAAATTTTGAGCCAATTTATTAAAAAAAAAACTAAAGAAGCTAAAGTTTCAAAACTAGATGCTTAAGAACTTGACCAATTTGAGCATTTAGAAAAGAAAGTAGAGATCACTTAGCAGAGGCACGTTTCATCAAGAATAGGTCTTACCAGATTAACCTCATTTTTTTTGGACATAATTCCACCCAATACCCAGATTCTAGCAATGCATTTAAAAAAGTCTCTCAATGCTACCTCTGTGGATTCAATAAAGAAATGTGGGCTCAGAACTGGTTGGATGGCCAGGGTCAAAGAGTAATAATTATAGTACTGATGTCAACCTGGAGTAAGAACTACAGTAGTAACTCAAAAATCTTCCTTGTCCTTATGGTGTTCAACATTTTTATTATTGAACTGGATGAAAAGTACAGATGGCATGTTCTAACTCCACAAATAAAGGACCAGATCTAATATATGAAATTCAGTTGGATAAATGTAACATTTTATGCTTAAGATAAAGGAAAAAATCAACAGAACACTAAAAGGATCAAGAATGAAAAAAAAAACAGATCTTTAGTGGACTACAAGATCTGTATAAATCAATAGTTCATGACTTGGCCATCAAATTCTATTAACAGAACCACTGAATTTGGAACAAAAGAGATGATACTGTTACCACATTTTATCTTAGTAAAATTGATTCTTTTTTTTTTTAAACTGATTCTTTTAGGGTAGATATGGACAAGTTGACTTTGGCCCTAAGGAAGATGAATGACCAAGGTAGAGAAAGGAGTACAACCAATGCGATACAAGGATTGGTTGGGGAAATTGGGCATACCTAACCAGGAGAAAAAAAGACAGGTTGGGGGTGAGGGGGAATATGACAGCTTTTTTTAAAAAAAGTATCTGAAGGGTTATCATATAAGAAAGCAATTTAATTGTCCTGCTTGATGCCAGAGGGCAGAACCAAATGAAATGGGGAAGGGGGAGGTACATAGTTAAAGAGAAACAAATTTTGGTTTGACATAACAGAAAGCTTCCTAACAATTTGAGCTATCCATTAATGCAATTGGTTCTCTCTGGTTGATCACTTCTGGGGAATGTAGTGGTATGGATTCCTATTCCTGTCCTGGTACCCTATAGGTACCAGTGAAGAGTAGGTTATTTGTGAGGTCATGTCCAGCTGTCAAATCCTCTAATTCTGTTATGCCTGCAGTTGTAATACCTACTACAGGAGATTCAGGAAAAGGAAATCCCTTCCCAGACTTGGCTAGGCTCCCACCAAAATCACCTTAATAGAGAATATCTTAGATAGCTTGGGACTCACTCTCTTTGCGTCCCTCCCCCATCCATGGATACCGACTTAGCAGGAAATCTGGCAGAACAAGCAACATGACAATAAGTCAATGGCCCTCAAGTCATCACAGCAAGATATACTAAGAATAAAGACAATAGCTCTAGGGAAATTTCTTGGATCAACTCATTTGGCAGTATTTTTCTAAGAATAAGGCCAAGTCTCACAAACAGAGCTGTCTGCATTCTGATACATAATATCACCATCAACTATTTACTAACTGCCTACTGTGCATGTGGCGCTTTATTGGGCAATTCTCTAACAATGGACAATTGGGGAAAGAAAATGAACATAGGAAAATTCACCACATGGAATGGGTCTCAACTGTCTGGATAAAAAAGGTAGAAACTAAGACCCTGAAAATAAATGGCTCCTACTCTATCATGAGGGTATTTTTCTTGAAATCAATTGCCCCATCAATAAAACTTAGCTACACCTCAATTATGTAAGGAATAGAAACATACCACCCACAGACAAGGACAGTCATATCAGTGCTGGTGTTACATTCTCCAATTGCCTTCTCACCTCTTCTTTTGTTTCTATCTAAGATCATTCCACAGGAAAATTACTCAGGTTAAATACTGACATCATCATTAGTATGTTAAAATGGAACCCACATAGTAATTGCGAGGCGGTTGTTCTAACATTGGAGATAGGAAGGAGATCTAGCAAAGAAGACAACTTTAAGCTCACAAAGGGACCCAAGACTGCTGAGACTGCATCTAGCTGTTCTATTCAAATATGTGTGTGCAGCAATTACTAAAATTGGCCAGTGTGTTAAAGTGATAAAGCATTTCTGACGTGCAAATTAGTATTATTGTCCTAAAGTTCAGCAGAGCATTGTTTCAAAGAATAAATCAAAGTTAGTGTTAGGCAAAAGGAGGTAGTTTTCAGACCAATTAGAGGAGAAGGAGGAGCAGCAGAGGAGGAAGAGGAGAATGAAGAGGGAAAAGGAAGAGGGAAGAGGAGGAAAAGGAGGAGGAGGAAGAGGAAAAAAAGGAAGAGGAGGAAAGGAGGAGTAAGAAGGAAGAGGAAGAAGAGGAATGCAAGGAGGAAGAAGAGGAAGAAGAAATAATAAGAAATTGACTATAGCTTAACAGACAGGAAAAGGCTAACCACTAGTATGAGAAAAGTCACCTCAGAATCAATTGTCTTTATTCAGTCAGATTATCAAATTACTAGAGCAAAAGTAAAAAATCAAAATCACAGAAGACTTGTGGACAAGAGAAAGCACGGACAAGTTGTGATTTGTGGAAGGTGACCCAAACTAATGAAATCACAGAGCCAAAGTGTAACAAATTACATTGGTCCAAGCAGTCTTATTTGGGGATATGCCATCCTATACATTAAAAAAAAAAGTTGGCAACCTGGTAGCTTTGAGCTGAGTGCCGGAATGCTCATAGTTTCCTAGAGTAGAAGTAATTAATTTGTGGGACCATAAAATTAACTTCAAGACTTGGCTAGTTTTGGAGACGTGGAGGAAGTCAGTTATCAAACATTGCTGTGGAATCCTGATGACCTCTCACAGTGGTCCCTTTTAGCTGTGTCTGTGTGACTGTGCTTTTTGGTCTGGGATTCTATGAAGAAGGGAGAGTAAAAATAGTAATGTAAATAGAGATGTAAAAGGGAGACTGCATATACTAAGTCTGAGTTTAAGTAAGGATGACTTCAGGCAAGGATCTTGAAAACATACTTCAGCCCCATAGATATGGGACCTTAAAGTATTTTAAAAAATTAGAGAGTGTGGATGAGGAAGCTGATGGACCTCAGTGTGTTCCTCTAAGACTTAAGACTCAGAGAGTGTGCAAAGGACCTCAGTGCTTCCTGATCCCCACAGCTTGGTATTTTCATGGCCCGTGATGAAAATAAGTCCTGAAGAGATATGCAATCTGAGATAGCAGGTTCTGAGACCCTGTAGGGAACAGAGACTGCGCCATGATAAACTGGCAAACCTACAATTTGGACACTAATTAAGCTAAATGTATTTGTTACCTAGGACAATAAAACATGCTTTTCAAACTGGCCCAATTCTTGTTCCCTAAACAAGCTTTGCATCTTTGCTTGTGCAATTCCCTCCACAATAAATGCGTCCTCTACCTTTCCTTCCTAGTTCAGCCTATTGAACTAACCTACAGAATTCTTTGATTATATGATGCACAGGATCCTATATTCAGAATGGAAAGGGACCTTAAGAATCATCTTGTCTCACCCCTTCATTTTACAAATGAGGAAACTGAGGCCCGGAGATGGGAAGTGACTAGTCCAGGTTCACACAGGTATTTAGTAGAGCTGTAATTTGAACATATGTCTTGTGACTCCAAATGCCACACTCTTTCCACTAAAACTTGTTGCTTCTCCCTCACTGCACACACATATGTTGTTTACCTTACACTGCCTTGTATATTAGTTGTATTATACACCCACCTCCTAGAACTCATGCTTTCCAATGATGGAGTTTACATAATTTTATATCTCTCAAGATTTTTATGCTCTACTTAACAACCATCCCTTTATCTTCATTTAAGACTGTCTTAGTTCAGGTCCTTATTTCTCATCTGGTTTAGAGTTGAAGTTCCTAATTGTTCTCCCTACATTCAGTTTCTCCCCACAACTGCCAAAATAATTACCCTAAAGCACAGGTTTCAACCATGTCACTCACCTACTCAAAATCTTCACTAGCTTCCTAATGCAGCTAAGATGAAATAGAAAGTTCCTTAGCCTGGTATTTAAAGCATTTCATAATTGGGCTCTGACCTCCCTTTCTAAACATTTCATATTACTTCTCTACACATAGCTATATAGAGGGATACACTGAACAGAATACTGATATCTAAGGGAAAAACAAACACTGTGATTTTTACAACTAACCACTGATACATCATTGGGGCTACTGCCCCATTCTGACACATTAGACAGAAGATATAAAGATACCTAGAGCATCAGTGGAATAACACTGCTATACTAGTCAAGTGAGGCAGTATTTGTAGCCATAAAAAAAAAAACTGGCCCACGTGCTATTCCCCAAACTTAGTAGTGTATCCTTTGCCTCTCTGTTTTTGCATAAGCTGTTCCCACCATGTCTGGAATGTATTTCCTCCTCACTTCCACCTGGTAGATTCCTGAGTTTCCTTCATGACTTAGCTCAAGTGCCATCCCTTACCCAAAGCCTTTCCTGATCCCCCAGTTGTTAATACTCTCTTTCTTCTCTTTGAATTATCTTGTGTGCTTATTTACCTGTTCCCCATGCTTTATTCTTCAGTAGAATTTAAGCTTCTCGAGGGTAGGGACTGTTTCTTTTGTCTTTGCATTCTCACAAAATTCCTATCACGCAAGGCACAGTGCCTCACACATAGGAGATAGTTAATGCTTACAGAACTGATCTGTGATGCAAAGCCAAAACGTTTGTCGAACAAATGCATTACTTCCCCTATAGTCCAATTTTTCTTAGCTTCTGGGTCATAGTGGAAAGAATACTGCACTTGGAGTCAGAAGATTTGAGAAGGAATCCCTGTTTAAACTTATCTACTGTATAACCATGAGAAGTTATTTAACTTTTCCAAGTCTGTCTCCTTATCTGTAAAACAGGGATACTGCTCAATAATATCTAGCTCTAAAGTTTGTTGTGAAAAAAAATACTTTGCAGGTTAGAAAGCACTATATAAACATCATCATCATCATCCTTTCCAATACTCTCTGAGGGATGGAAAAAAACCACATGAACATCCCCTAGAAGTTTGTTTTTGAATCATTTTTTTAGTTGTGTCCAACTCTTCATGACCTCTTTTCTTGGCAAAGACACTGGAGTGGTTTGCCATTTCCTTCTCCAGCTCATTTTACAGAAGAGGAAACTGAGGCAAACAGGATTAAGTGACTTTCCCACGGTCCCACAGCTAGTAAATAACTCAGGCCAGATTTGAACTCAAGAAGATGAGTCTTCTTGACTCCTGATTCTGTGTCTCTACTTGTCACCCAGCTGCCTACATCCTAGAGGTGGAAGACTGATAATACTGAATCATTCTCAGGCTGCCAGGTAGAGCAGACAGGTCTAAATGATCCTTTTAATCAACCTCAACTACAGATAATTTATAATAAAAAATTACAAGAATCCTTTAAGAGAATTATCTTAAAAATCCTTTCTCATCATGCAAGTGAGTTTCCTTCACATTTCTTCAAGAGTAAATATTCTCTTAACTGAAAGACCTGTAAGTTAAAGTGCTACCTACATTAATAAATCCTCTCATAATGAAGCTCCTTTATATGAAAGCTTATAGTGTGTTTTTTCAAGCTGTTTACAATCTCTGAGGCTAAACACAGAGAGGGTTGTTGAGTGGAATAAAGAGAATAAGGTTTAGTTTCTTCCATCATGGTGGGGGTAGTTGCACTGCTCAGATGGTATTCCACAGATCTTTCATGTCTGGATGCAATCAGGAACAAATTCCTTGCACTCATATAGCATGTGGTTCTATATTGATTGACAGAAGGGCAAGAATACTGTGAGCTAGAGATCTGAAGTTTATTTTGTCTGAGAGGGTAATAAGTGGCTGGTTATGTTGGCATGCCTCTGACGACATCCCTCTTAGAGAGGGTTAACAGAATATCGAGGTATTTGATAAAAACAAACAAATACAACAACTGTACAACAAGGCACTGGTACATCATTAGAAATTTACTCCATTCTGATTCATTAGAAGGAAGCTATGATGATGACTAGGGAATTAGTGGTACAGTAGAGCTGTGCTAGTCTAGTTAGGAGGGTTTGTTGCCTTTTTAGAAAAAAATGTTAAAATCTTTAAAGTTATATTAAGATGCATGCAGTTCATATTTTCCAACACATCTGACAGTACTTATTGAAAATTTTATGTCCCATTTTCTGTGACATTTAAGAAAGGATCCTTCCATATTATTTCAATAATAAAGTTTCTGAAGACACAATGGATCCATGGAACACATCCTCTTTCTAACTTGAGGCATTACTGTTTCTGTTCCTACCAATTAATTCACTGATTTAATTAATTTCTGTGATTACAACAGTCACCATTATATATAGTAGAATCTCCAACCTATATCTCTAGCCTTGATTTCTCTCCCAAGATTCAGCTGTTTAATCTGACCAGCATAACTTTTTCCTCAAGTAATAATATCCTACTTTAATTTTCAACTGCTTCAATCATCAAAAACCCAGCTATTAATGAAAAAGAAAAAAAAAAACCTGTGAGTCAATGAAATAGCCATCACAAGGCAGATAAACAAAGGTCCATAGACTCTGTAACTAGTCTCTCAGGTCTCTGTGCAAAATGTATTGATTTATTTCATTATATACATATGGCCACCTCTATTTCAAACATCTGTTGACGTAATGACCCTGACTCATCAAAAAAAAAAAAAAAAACACAACACCCTGAAATGGTAAATAATGTTCAAATAATTAATCAACAAACATTTACTAAGTTCCTCCTATGTGCCTAACACTGTGTTAGATGCAAAGGATGCTGACATAAATTAAATAATCTCTACCCTCAAGGAGCATGCATTCTATAGGAGAATACTATACACAATAAAGACTACATAAAATATACAAAATAAATATATCAGTTTGGAACCAATTTAAGTGCACATGATAACTTCTGGTTAGGTACTCTTCTAATTTGGTCGTGATTTAATTTTTGTTTTAGAAAGACAATGGTTTGACTACACAGACCCCTGATTCAGAAATGACTCCCACATTGGGAGTCAGTCATTTCTTAGTTCTTAAGATAGAGTCCATTTCAATTTGTGTGATGTTATTCAGAGCTAACCTTGCCTATTGTTTCCCAACTCTCTTCTTGAAGGAAGTATTTATAATATATAAGTGTTAACAAGCATTTATCAAACCTACTACACACCAGGCACTATGTTAAGTGCTGGGGATATAAAGATGGACAAAAAACAGCCTGTGCTTTCAAGGACTTCACAGTTTAATAAGGGAGATAACATGCAAACAACTACATACAAACAAGATAGGTACAAAATAAATTGGAGATAAGGGAAGGCACTAAGATAATAGAGGACTGGGAAAGGTTTCTAGCAGAAGCTGGGACTTTAACTGAGACTTGAAGGAAGCCAGGAGGCAAAGATGAGGCGGGGAGGAGAGTCCTAGACTTCGAATAATAGAGAACCTTTGGCCTCCTCCTATTCTTGTTTCTGAGCTGTATTTTCTTTTCTTTTTTTTAATTAATTTATTTTGATTTATCAACAATCACTTCCATATGCTTTTGAGTTTCAAATTTTTCTCCCCCTTCCTCTCCACCACTCTCCCCAAGACGGCACACAATCTGATACAGGCTATACATATACATTCCTATTAAACATATTTTCATATTAGTGATGTTGTAGGAAAGAATTAGAACCAATAGGAGGAACCACCAGAAAGAGGAAACAAAACTCAACAGAAAAGAAAAAATAGCAAGTAGTACGCTTCGATTTGCATTCAAATTCCATAGTTCCTTCCTTGGATGTGGATAGCATTTTCTATCATGAGGCCTTTGGAGATATCTTAGATCCTTGTATTGCCAGGAAGGGTTAAGTTTATCAATATAAGTCATCACACAACGTGGCTGTTATTGTGTACAACGTTCGCTTGGTTCTGCTCGTTTCACTCAGCATCAGACCATACAAGTCTTTCCAGGTTTTTCTGAAGTTAATCTGTTCATCATTTCTTATAGCACAATAGTATTCCATTACATTCATATACCACAACTGGTTCAGCCATTCCCCAATTGATGAGCATCCTCTCAATTTCCAATTCTTTGCCACCACAAAAAGAGCTGCTATAAATATTTTTGTACATGTGGGTCCTTTTCCCATTTGTATGATTTCTTTGGGATATAGCCCTAGAAGTGCTATTGCTGGGTCAAAGGGCTGAGCCATATTTTCCAAAACATTTTTTTCCCATCTTCCCCTTTGTAGTTAAATCACCAAATAATAATTACGCTTTGATCTAATTTGGAAAGTCTTAACCAAGATCTTCATAAAATATCTCTACCTCCTCATCCTCTGCAACATCTCTTGGTGTGTAGGCAGCAATTATCTTCATGGTGGTCATTTTGAAAATGCTTATCATGAGTACTGCAAGATGAGATAATTGTGCCATGAGAAATTATGTTTTTATGTTGCATTCAAGAGTACAAAGAAACCAACTTCACAGATTCTATTTTTTGCATCTCTAAGGAGTAAGTGTGAGCCATTTTTCCATTCAACTGGAATTCTGTCTTCTGGTTTCATATATATCAAGACTATTGATATTCATGATTCATTTCCTTTGTCAATTCAGTCATTGGATAAGGATCTCTGATTTATAGTCCCAACAATTATTAGTATTTTAGATTGTCTTAAAAATTCTGTGATTTGTAGCATTCTCTGTTGCTGTCATTACAGAAACAGAAGAGGCGATACACAGAAACTGAGGGCTATGTTATATTTTTGTCTCATGTATTTCAGCAACCAAAGAATCCACCATCAATGGCCAATCTGCTGGTGATGAACCTCTCTGTACCTAGCTAGACTGGTCTTCAGAAAGCAAATAATGTGTGTCATCCAAAATTAAAATGAGGTTGTCTTCTAACCTGCATTACACTTGAGTATACTGAAAAAATTTACAGCTATGACTGCTGAAATGCTCTGACAATAATCTTTAAGGAATCATGGAATACAGAGGATCTGCAAATGCCTCCATATCCAAAAAGAAGGAATAAATTAGATTCCTCAAACTTCAGACCAGTGAGCTTAATATTGATCACCAGCAAAACAAAGCAAAAAACAAAAAACCTCTAGAACTGATTATTAAGCAGTGGGTTTGTGAGGATTTTGAAAGGAAAGTAGTAACACCTTAGAAGAGGTTCACTTAGACTAGTCAATCAATACTAACTTTATTTTTCTTTCTAGACAAAATTATTAGACTATTAAAATAGGGGACTACTACAGATGTTGTGTTTGGGAGTGTGAATGGCCAAATATGAAGAATGTTAAAGGATCCTCATCATCCCGTAGGGAAGTCTCTATTAATTTGCCTTAAGATTCCATTTTCAGTCCTATCTTGTTTAATACTTTTTATCAATGACTGGATCTCTATATCTATTATTGTATGATACTAAGATGAAATTTAAAAGGAACAAATGCAAATTTGTACACTGAAGTTAAAAAATTCAGCTGTGCTAACTATAGGATGGCTAGACAACAGTTCATGTGAAAAAGTAGAAGTTTTAGTTCATTATAGACTTCAGTTTGAGTAAATAACTTGTTTTGGGTGTAAACAAAAAATCAAAAGTGACTGGGGTATATAGTGTTTAGAATAAGGGAGAAGATAAACTCACTATAGACAGCGGATTGTAATAGTGCAGTGGATAAAGTACTGGGCCTGAAGTCAGGAAGACTCACTTTCTGAGTTCAAATCTGGCCTCAGACACTTAACTAGCTGTGTGACCATGGGCAAGTCACTTAACCCCATTTTCCTCAGTTTCCTTATCTGTAAAATGAGCTGGAGAAGGAAATGACAAACCACTCCAGTATCTCTGCCAAGAAAACCCCAAATAGGGTCACAATGAGCTGGACTTGGATTGAAAAATGACTTAATAACAACAATATTGTTTGGTCAGTATGTCCCATTTTAAAAGGAACACTGAAGCTAGAAACAATCTAGAAAGGGCAAGTAGATCAATTAGGGTACTTGAAAGTTTATTATATATAAAACAACTAGCAATGTCGGACTGTGGAGCCCTTTAAATATTTAAAGAGAACAATCATGTGAAAGAGTGATAAGACTTTTCCTATGGGATTCTGGAAAGCCAGACTAAGACTAAAGGGTTGAAGGTACAGGGAAACAAATTTCAGCTCAAGATGAGAATAATTCTGAAATGGAATGAGCTACCTCATAATCAGTTCCCCATTACTGGACTTGTTTGAGCTCAGGTTGGAAGATCACTTTTTGAAGAGGTTGGATACATTTTGTTAAGAAAAGTGACAAGTCATCCACAGTCATATGAAAAAGTGTTCTAAATCACTATTGATTAGAGAAATGCAAATCAAAACAACTTTGAGATACCAAATCACACCTATCAGATTGGCCAACATGACAAAACAGGACAATGATAAATGTTGGAGAAGATGTGGGAAAATTGGAACACTAATGCATTGTTGGTGGAGTTGTGAAATGATCCAACCATTTTGGAGAGCAATTTGGAACTATGCCCAAACGGCTATAAAAATGTGCATACCCTTTGACCCAGCAATAGCACTTCTAGGGCTATATCCCAAAGAGATCATACAAATGGGAAAAGGACCTACATGTACAAAAATATTTATAGCAGCTCTTTTTGTGGTGGCAAAGAAATGGAAATTGAGAGGATGCCCACCAATTGGGGAATGGCTGAGTAAGTTGTGGTATATGAATGTGATGGAATATTACTGTGCTATAAAAAATGATGAACAGGCTGACTTCAGAAAAACCTGGAAAGATTTGTATGGTCTGATGCTGAGTGAAGTGAGCAGAACCAAGAGAACATCATACACAATAACAGCCACGTTGTGTGATGACTAATATTGATAAACTTAACCCTTCCCGGCAATACAAGGATCTAAGACATCTCCAGAGGACTTGTGATGGAAAATGCTATCCACATCCAAAGAAAGAACTATGGAAGTTGAATTGCTATTTTTTTTTCTCTTCTGTTGAGTTTTGTTTCCTCTTTCTGATGGTTCTTCCTATTGGTTTTAATTTTTACTTACAACATCACTAATGTGAAAATATGTTTAATATGAATGTAAATGTATAGCCTGTATCAGATTGTGCACTGTCTTGGGGAGAGTGGCGGGGAGGAAGGAGGGGGAAAAATTTTAAACTCAAAAGCATATGGAAGTGATTATTGATAAATCAAAATAAATTAATAAAAAAAAGAAAAGTGGCAAGTCACAGCCAAGATCATATTTATAATTTGGCCCCATTAAAAAAGCAATGTGATTATCCAAAGTTCCAGGGGACTCCAAGTTTTCTTCTTTTTTTGAACTTTTCCTATGCTGGTCCATCCAGCTTCTCAAAAAAGACTTCTCTAGTCTTTTCACATTACAACAGAGGAAAAGCAGTTAAGCTCAAAGGAAACTGAAACTTGACAGTTTTTGAGGCTTCTCCATGACAGTCCTTCAAATTCATGAAGACATTTATCATGTTCCCTCTGAGTCTTGTCTTTTCCAAGTTAAACATGCCCAATTCTTCTAATCAGTCCTCATATGGAATCATCTCAAGCTTCCATCACCATCTTTGTTACTCGGCTCATGATATTGTCCAGATTATCAATGTTCTTCCTAAAATGTGGCACCCCAAAGTGAACCTAATGCTCCCAATATAGTCAGACCAAGGCAGAATAAAAATGGACTGGCACCTCCCATAGTCTGCTACCCTTCCCCAATCTTGTACTGGGTTCTTTTTAAACTATGGGTGGAACTTTACATTCAAATTAATCAAATTTCATCTCATTAAAGACATCCCATCATTCTAGCTTATCAAGATCCTTTTGGATCCTTTGGCATTCAACCTGTCAGCTATCCTTGCCTTCTTTGTGTCATCTACAAACCTGATAGGCATGCCATCCATACCTTTATCCAAATCACAGTTAAAACAGCATATGGCCAATTATAGATTCCTAGGGCATTCCACTAAAGATTTCACTCCAGGTAGACCTTGAGCCTTTAATGAATACTCTTTGAGGCCAGTCATTCAAACAGTTCCGAATCAATCAGCAAGAATATACTGTGTGTTTATTATGTATTAAGCATTATATTAGAAGCTAGGGACATAAATTTGAAAAAAAAAAAAAAGGAAACAGCCCTTGACTTCAAGATACTTATATTCTATCAGTTAAAATAACATGTACACATGTAAACATTCAAAAATATATATACAAGGTAATGGGGGGCAGAGGGAAGGGCTCTGTAGAAAATGATGTTGCTTGAACTGAACTTTGAAAGAAGCTAGGAATTCTAAAAGGGGAAGGTGAAGAGGTAGTACATGCCAGGTGTGGGAGACAGCTTGGACAAAAACATGGAGGCTAGAGATTGAATGTTGTTTGTAAGGAACAAGTAAACCAGTGTGGCTAGATCATAAAGGAGAGTAAAGTATAAAAATCTGGAAAAAAAGGTTGGAACCAGATTATGAAGGGCTTTAGAAGTCAAACACGGGAGTTGATATTTATCACAGAGACAATAGGGAACCACTGGATATCTTTTGGCATTTGGATGGAGGGATCTACCACTGTTATTTAGCCTACATCAATTTTATCCACAAAAACAACACAAATGATTTTGTCAAAAATTTGGTTAAAATCTAGGCAAAGATATAGACAGTATTTCCCTGATATAGTCAAATTTTTGTTGTTCTTTGGTACAAACATAATTTCATAAATGCAAGAAGCTCTCAGGTGAGGAAACTCCCACCACCTACACAACTGAGCAATTTTTAGTCCTAGAGCTGCCTGCATGACCAGCTTTCAGTTGGCCAACCAATTTACCTGATATCACACACGGTCAGCATATGTCAGAGATGGGACTTTAATCCAAATTGTCCTGAATGTGAGGCTGTCACTCTATCCATTATACCATGTCGCCTCTCCAGTAAACCTATCAGCTAAGTCATGTAGTAAGTAGTGCTAGGCCTGGAGTCAGGAAGACCTAAGTTCAAATCCAGCCTCCAACATTTAACAATAAATAATGATAATAATAACAACTAACATTTATATAGCACTTACTATGTGCCAGACACTGTGCTAAGGGCTTTACAATTATTATCTCACTTGATTCTCCTACTACCCTGGGAGGTAGCTGCTATTATTATCATCTTCATTTTACAGATAAGGAAACTGAGGCTAGTAAATGCCTGTGTAACCCTGGGGCATGCCACTTAATCTGTTTGTTTCAGTTTCCCCAACTATAAACTGGGGACATTATTATTATATTACCATATTGTAATTGATATAACATAATTAATTTTTATATAACTAATAATTAATATGATATATTATTATATTACTATCTCCCAGAGTTATTGTGAGAATCAAATGAGAAATTTGTAAAGCATTTAGCATAGTGCCTGGCACATAGTATTGGCACATTGTGCCTGGCACAATTACTGTTACATAGTAATTGACTTATTAACTAACTGACTGTGGCTACAGTCTAAGATCACTGATGGTGGCCAAGTAATCACATCCACCAGTTCTTTTCTCCTAGGACCTATTTCATCTAGGCCTTGGTGACCAGCACTCATCAAGGGCAACTCGAATGTCTCTTACTATCTCTTTACTCATTTGGGATTTCAACTTCCGATAAAACCATTTTTTGGTACTGCCCTTTCTAGTCCAAGGATCATTCTCTTTGGCAACAAGAAGCAAAATAAGAGGTAAGTAACTCTACCTTTTGCCCTTAAAGTATTACCATTATCCCATCCTACTCTTCAGCAATAGTACTGCAACCCTTCTTTGATCCTCCTCTTTTCCCCAAGATAGTGTTTTTGGATTTTGCTTTAAGACTGGGTATCCCTAACTCATCCAGACTAGAAGAACAGAGGCCACTCAAGGGTTCAAACCCAATTCTGATCAGCCACGAAGTTTCTATGCATATCATTTTTCTAACCTAAGCTGGTCACTTCACCCCTTCTTAATTAGGTTGGTGGTCCTTCTGTCCCAGGGGCTCACCATATTAGTGCCTGACTTAGTACAAACACAAGATCAGGTTCAGCCTGACTGTAACTCAGAACTATAGAACTCAAACTTATCCATTAGCCTTAGCCTCCCCAACAGCAGGGAAGAGTAGGCATGCTACCACGATGCCAGGCACCAAAATAGCTTTAAAAAAAAAACAACACTTTTTTGTCCTTAGCATTCATCATTCCGAGCTTTAGTGCACCTAAAATAGTTTTATAGGATCATGCCACATTTTTGTATTAAGCCTCTAATACCCATCCTTTTTGGCCAGGCTATCTTTTTTATGTCTTCACAAAATCTCTGCATCCACACTGATCTCCTCCCTAACTATAGAATTTAGATAACTCCTCCTTTGCATCCTCATCAGAATGGTTTCAATATGCATTTTCAGCATTTCGTTGTTGAGAGTTTTCTATCCTATTGGACTGACTTCTGTAAAACTGTCTAACAGCTTGAAATTGCTGATACAAGAACCCATAAAACAAAGTAGTCTGGGAACATTTAACACAGTGATGAACAGCCTTATTTCATAGCTAGACAGTCCTGAAGATAATCACTACATTGACAAAATAGGCTATTCAATAACAATGATCCTAAGGAGTTGCAGAAAGATTAAATTATGTCCTAACTTCTCTAAAAAGGCAAGGAAGATTGAGCCATGCTAAAAATGGTAATATTAACTGAATTAATTTACAGTTTTAGTGCTGTGCCAAACAACTAAGTCATTAATATAGAGCATGTCAAAATAATAATAAAATTCATTAGGCAGAACAACAGGTCTATGATATCAAGAAAAATAATGGGGGAAAAGGTAAGAATGTATGGGCAATAACCACAACCTATATTATAAAGCAGTAATCATTAAAATTATTTGGTAGTGGTCAAAAAAATTTAAGTATGTCAGAAGAATAAATTAGATGTATAAGATTCAGAAATAATTTTTTCAAATTCTAGCTTTCAATGATCTCCAGAACAAACTACTTAGAGGACTCCAATAAGAATTGCTGGGAAAACCAAAAAAGTTTGATAAAAAATAGATTTAAATAATCATCTTATACCACATATCACAGTAAGTTCTAAATGGGATAGGGATTGGGGTAGTTACCAGAAAAGTGAATTCATTGGCATAAAGAGCTACAGGTGAATTACTTCCATTAAAATAATAGCCAGATACATTAGCACCTTATCTGCAACTTGTAATCTTAGAGAGCTGTTTATAACACTGCCAAGGTAACAAGACAGTAATATGTCAGAGGAGGGACATGATTCCAAGTCTTCCTGTCTTCAAGTCAGCTCTCTATCCACCACACCACACCGTCAAATGTATGCTTAATGTTAAATGTTAAATGGTCCAATAAAAAATTGGAGGAAAAACAAATAACGGTACACTTCACAGCTATGGCTAAGAGAAAAATTCTTAAGCAAAAAGCGGATAGAAGTGATAAAAAAGATGAGACAAGTTTCATCACATGAATTTGAAAAGCTTTTGCACAGGCAAAAGCAAAATTAATTAAGCTAGGATAAGGCAAACTGTTACTGGGGGAAAATTGCATCAAATGTCTGTAAGGGTCTGATATCCAAAAGATATAAAGGATTAACATAGTTATCAAAAATAAGGTACCACTGCTGGATAGATAAGTGATTAAAGGGCATGAACAATAAATTCCCTGAGGTCAAGGACTCTTCTATTTTGTTGTTGTATCCCCAGTATCTAACAGGGGTGAGGAACCTTCAGCCTCGAGGCCACATGAGGCCCTTTAGGTCCTCCAGCATGGCCCTTTGACTGAATCCAAACTTCACACAACAAATCCCCTTAATAAAAGGATTTGTTCTGTAAAAGTTGGACTCAGTCAAAAGGCCACACCCAAGGACCTAGAGGGCTACATGTGGCCATGAGGTTGCAGGTCCCCCACCCCTAGGCCCTCACACATAGTAAGCATTTAATAAAAGCTTGTTGATTGATTCTCAGAAGAACTGCAAACTATTAGCAATTTTATAAAAGATTTCTTCAAATTGCTAGAAAAGCAAATTAAAATAATTGTGAGGTTTTACATGAAAAAGTGATGAGAAAATGCATTTTCCTTCATTGGGATAGGTAGGAAATTACTATGGATATAAAAAACTGAATATGCTTTTTAGACATGGTCATTGTGTCCACTGGTTTTGCTAAATTGATTTTTTTCCCCTTCTAAAACTCTACTATAAGGAAGGGCTTATTGGATAGGTTGGGGGCGGGAAGGAGAGAATATTTGGAAATGAATAGGATGTGAAAACAAAAAAGTATCAATAAAAAGTGGCAGGGAAAAGATTTATATCAATGACAGAATAGTTTTGTGTTTCAGTTATCCAGAAAATTTGCTTACATAGAAGAGTTTATTCCCTAACAAGACATTACTGTATTTTATTTGTTCTTAAATTGGCCTAACATTCATTTTCCTAAAAATAGTTATTTATAAAACCCAGTTTGCACATCATTAACTTTGTAACATAGTACCTCATACCTGTGAAATATATAAGGTTTTGGAAATAAATTAGCACATCTCATTTTTTTTAGCACATTTTTTTACCAACACTTATAAAGTAGCTCTCAAAATAAACTGCAAATAGAATCCTGTCATATTTATAAGTAGGGTTTTTAGTCAGTTTCCTTCCATATATCAGGATATGAAATTAGCTAAACTTCAGAGGGCAACTTAACAATGAACTGCTTCTTTCACCTTCACCTATGGAGCACATCTTTAAAGTCTGGCTTATTTGTCATTTTATTAAGGGATCAACTAAACTTGCATCACACTATTAATCTTAGGATTAATTTTGCCAAAATTTCTAATTATAAAGTTTCTAAGAATTTACATCACATCATTCAATTCCTCATATCACATATTGGTCAAGAAAAAGACTCATAATTAATAATTATAATTTATTTTTATAGCTTTTTATACATTTCAAAATATTTTCAAGTTAAGTCTCCTAATAGCCTTGTGAAGTAAGGAGGGCAGTTTGTTGTTAGTCTCACTTTTGAGATGAAGAAACAAGCACAGTGAAGTTTAAGTAACTTAAAATCAGTACTGTTCTAAAATATGCTTTCAAATTCTATTTATTTCTAAGCTTAACAAGAGTAAAAAAAAAAAAAACTATTAAGAAAGGAAGGCATTCACAAGCCCTGTGGTCTTCTGCCACTACCCCATTTCCATTCTTTCACAATTTCCATAGAACTTTTCAACAAAAAGTCTTAGAAACAACATCTTAGTTATTAATAGGCTTAAGTTGTTAACAAGACAACAAAATGCACCAGGAATACACAACTAAGGACATGTTTTGTGAATTTTTACTTTTAACCAAGAGTTCTTTGCCACTGGGGCTCCATGATTACATAGAGTTTTGTCTCTCTGAAGTTCACTTCCATGACAATCCTATTCTTTGAAGACCACTCAAGAATCCCTGGATCTTAAATATATCTGGAATAGATATAATGAGAACAATGCAATAGGTATAGTTGGGGTGAAACAAGACAGGAAAGCATAAAATAACGTGTTTTGTGTTCACAGAACCACAAGTTAGATTAGGACCAAAAAACAAAAACATAATTAAAGAGATTATTTCCACGCCTTACAAATACAACATGGACACTATGGAAATATGTAGATAAAATCCTAGAAAAATAGGACACAGAAAAATCATACATACCCTCTTTTATAGTCCAGTTTTAAATATCATTGTGCTATCTCATTGACTCAGATCTAAGAAGCACAGCAGTACAATTCTAAGAAAGATCTAGACAAAGTTGAAAATAAATTACTTTTTTTCCTTTCCATTTTATAGAAGAAAATATATTACAAAATAAACTTTCTGAGATTTTGTCAAGATAGTAATTAAATTAAGCTTAAAATAAAGCATTTAGCACACAAGACACAGTAGTCAATGACTATGGTAAACTACTGTATGATAAACCCAAAGACTCCAGTGTCTGGTATAAGAACTCACTATTTGACAAAAACTGCTGGGAAAACTGGAAAATAACTTGGCAGACTTACACCATATACCAAAATAAAGTCAAAATGGGTACATGAGTTAGATATAGAGGCTGATACTACCAGCAAACTGGGAGAGCAAGGAATAGTTTACCTGTCAGATTTATGGAGAATGGAAGAATTTATGACCAAACAAGAGATAGAGAACATTAAGAAATGCAAAATGGATAATTTTGATTACATTAAATTGAAAAGCTTTTGTACAAACAACACCAATGCAACCAAGAATAGTAGAGAAGCAGAAAATTGGGAAAGAATTTTTACAATCAGTGTCTCTGATAAAGGCCTCATATCTAAAATATATAGAGAATTGAATCAAATTTGTAAGAATACAAGTCATTCCCCAATTGATAAATGGTCAAAGGATATGAATAGGCAGTTTTCAGATGAAGAAATTAAAGCCATCTATAGTCATATGAAAAAATGCTCTAAATTACTATTGATTAGAGAAATGCAAATCAAAATATCATACCTATCAGATTAGCCAACACGACAAAACAAGAAAATTATAAATGTTAGAGAAGATGTGGGAAAATTGGAACACTAATGCATTGTTAGTGGAGTTGTGAACTGATCCAACCATTCTGGAAAGCAATTTGGAACTATGCCTAAAGGGCTATAAAAATGTGCATACTTTTTGACCCAGCAATACCACAGAGATCATAAAAATGGGAAAAAGACCCACATGTACAAAAATATTTATAGCAGCTTTTTTTATGATGGCAAAGAATTGGAAATTGAAGGGATGCCCATCAATTGGGGAATGGCTGAGCAAGCTGTGGTATATGAATGTAATGGAACAGAATTGTGCTATAAGAAATGATGAGCAGGCAGACTTCAGAAAAACCTGGAAGGACTTATATGAACTGATGCTGAGTGAAATAAGCAGAACCAGGAGAACACTGTACACAAATAACAGCTACATTGTGTGATGACTGACTCTGATAGACTTAGCTTTTCTCAGCAATACAATGATCCAAGACAATTCTAAAAGACTCATGATGGAAAGTGCTATCCACATCCAGAGAAAGAACTATAGAGTCTGAATGTAGATCAAAGCATAATATTTGCTCTCTTTTTCTTTTGTTTTGTTTTGTTTCTTCTTTCTTGTGGTTCCTCCCATTCATTCTAATTCTTCTTTACAATATGACTAATGTGAAAACATGTTTAATAGGAATGTATATGTAGAGCCTATATCAGATTTCATGCCATCTTGGGGAGGGGGAAGAGGAGGGAGGCAGAGAAAATTTAAAACTCAAAAGCTTATGGAGGTGAATGTTAAAAACTAAAAATAAATTAATTAATTTTAAAACAAAAAAATAAAGCATTTATTGGAATGTTTACTTTGATAGAAGTAGCTTGTGGGGGAGGGGAACGGAACAAGCATTTATTAAGCACTTACTATGTGTTGGGCACTGTGCTAGACTCTTCACAAATACTATCTCATAAAATATTTATGGCTGATCCATTTGTATCTGTCACATCCAACATTATTTTGCAGAGGTTATTTTTTTTAAGAAAACGTGGCATAATAAAATTAAACTCAACAAATATTTATTAAGTACCTTTTTAGACCAGAAACCGGGGATACAAACACTAAAAAAGTCCCTACCCTCCAAAAGCTTACATACTACTGAAGGGCATACAGGTGCACAGATAAGAAAATACAAGACATATACAAAGGAAATTGAAAGTAATTGTGAAGGACAAATAATAAGGGGGGGGGATCAGGAGAGGCCTCTTATAGGGGGTGGCCCTTAATATGAGAACTAAAGGGAACAAGGCAAATAGTGAGAACATTCTAGGCTTGGGGGACAGACTGTACAAAGGGATAGAGGTAGAAGATGGGATATCAAGTGCAATGAACAGTTGGTCTGTTGAAGTAGGCCAGTTGGGCTAGAGCATAGAGTACATAAAGGTGATTAATGAGTAATCAAGCTAGACATATAGGCTGGAGTTAGATTATGAAGGGCTGGCTTTAAATGGCTAGAATTTATACAGCACTTTAAGGTTTGCAAAGAACTTTGCAAATAATATCTCATTTTATCCTCACAACAACCCTGGAAGATTGGTGCTATTGTAATCACTCCTATTTTACAGATGAGTAAATAAGAACAGACAAAGGTTAAGTGACTTGCCCAGGATCACACAGTTGGTAAGGATCTAAGGCTGGATTTGAACTCAGTTTTTCCTGATAACAAGTCTAACTCTCTATCAACCAAACAGATTTTATATTTTATTTTGGAGGCAGCGGGGAACCACGGAAGCTTCTTGAGCAATGAGAGGCAATAACATAGTCAGACCTGTAGTTTAGGAATATCAGTTTTGAAGCTGTATAGAAGATAGATTCAAAGTCAGGGAAGCTGGGCAGAGGGGGAATAATTAGAAGGCTATAGTCCAGGGAAATGATGATGATGACAATGATGATAATAGTAGTGGCCTAGAGTAGCAGATTTGTGATGGAAGAATAAAGAGAAGCAGATGAATGTAACATATCATGGAGGTAAAAATGACAATACTGGAGAACTTCTGGGCCGTGAAAGGTAAACGAGATTGAAGAAGAAAGGATGATTCCATTTGTGAACCTGAGTGATATGGAAGAATAGTGATGCTCTCAACAGAAAGAGAAGTGAGGAGAAGGGGAGGGCTTAGGGGGAAGATGAATTGAGTTTTGTATAAGCTGAGTCTGAGATGTCCAAGAGATACATGCAGGTGGATATGTCCAACAGGCAATTGGTAATGGAGGAACAGAGCTCAGGAGAGAAATGGGGGCTAGATATGTAGACCACAGAATTTGGGAATTGAAAGAGACCTCAGTCCAAGCCATAATTGAAAAAGAATCTCCACTATAACGTACCTACTAAGTAGTCATCAAGCTTCGGTTTGAAAGGCTCCAATTAGGAGAAACCCACTACATCCCAAAGCAGCCCATAGACTTAATTAATTTCTAACCATACCTCCCGGTTCCGTACCTTCTGAGACCAAAACAGTACAAATCTGATCACTCTTCTACCTGCTAACTCTTTAAAGACTTAATGACCAATATCATGTCTCCTCAATCATCTCTTTTCCAACTAAACATTCATCATATGATTCAAAGCCCTTCACCATCCTACCATCCTTGTTGCCTTTCTTTGGGCACTCTCCAGTTTACTAATGCTCTTCCTAAATTTCAGCATTGAGAATTGAGGAACACACTCCTTATATGTAGGTAACCATGAAAGAATACAAAGGGACTAGCACTTCCTTATTCAGTCAATTACCATTTATTAAGTGCCTACTATGTGCCTGGCACTGTGCTGAGGACCAGGGATACAGAGAAAAGCAAATGACAGCTCCTGCTCTTGAGGAGCTCACAATCTAATGGGGGAAACAACAAGAAAACAAATATGTACAAACAAGCTACATTCAAGATATAGAGGAAATAATCAATAGTGGGAAGACACTAGAACTAAGAGAGATTGGGAAAGTTTTCTTATAGAAGGTGAGATTTTAGCTGGAACATGAAGGAAGCCAGGAGATGGAGAGGAGGAGGGAGAGCATTCCAGACATGGAAGACAGCCATAGAAAATGCCCAGAGCCAAGAGATAGAGTGTCCTGTTCAAGGAGGCCAGCGCAAGTGGATGGGAGTATGTTGTTGGGGAGGAAGGGATGTACGGTATAAGAATACTGGAAAAGTTGGGGGAGGGGGGACAGGTTATGGAGGGTTTTTTGAATCTTGTATTTGATCCTGAAGGGGATAGGAAGCCTAGAAGCTGCATCTTGATAAGATGGGGTTTTTTGTTTGTTTGTTTGTTTGTTTACTTTTGTTTTGCTATAGTGAGTCTATAGTCCATTAAAACATCAAGATTTTTTTTTCAGAAAAAGTGCTATGTAGCCATGCTTTCCCCATCTAATGCTTGTGAAACTGAATCCTTTAATCGAAGTGTAAGACTTTACATTTATCTCTACTAAATGGTGTTATGATTTATCCCGTATCTTATTAGAACCTTATTCTGTCACCCACCCAGTGGGTTTGCTATCCTTCCTAGCTTTGTGTCACCCATACATTTGATAGAGATGCTGTCAATGCTAGTATCCAAGGCAATGATCAGATTTTAAATAGCACAGGCCAAGCACAAATCACTGAGGCACTCCACGGAACACCTCCTGCCAAATGGACATTGAGCAATTAATAAGTCCAAGTTGAGTCCCTCAATTCAACTGGTCCCATACTCATTTAATTATCATATCCTTTAGTCTAGATCTCTTTGTCTTTTCCACTAGAATAGTATGAGGTATTTTATTAAATACTTTGCAAAAATCTGAGGACACTTCCTAGCACTCCATTCATTGACCTACCAGTTTATTAACCCTGCCAACAAGGAGATAAGTTTTGTCTGTTATGACCTGTTCTTGATGAAGCTGTGCTGATTCTTTATAATCACTACTTCTTTTTCTAGACATTCACCAACCATCTCCTTAATGATCCATTCTAAAATTTTCCCAGAGATCAAAGTCAGGCTCATTTGCTTATAGTTCTAAGATTTTGTTTCCTTCTCCCCCCCCTCTTTTTTTAAAAATCAGGATATCTGCCCTACTCAAGCCCTGTGGTTTTTCTGTCATTATTCACCATCTTTTTAAAAATCACTGACAGTGTCTTGGAAATTATATCTGCCAATCTTTTTGTGCTTATCTTGGATATCAACTTTCCATGTTGGCCTTTACTGTTTTACTATTTCCAATGCAAAAGTCATTCTCCTTCACAGAGATAAGGGGGTGGGGTAAGAGAAAGAAAGAAATGAGCAGCAAATAAGACTTTGGAGTCACCTGCATAGAGATAAGAGTTGAACCTACGACAGTTAAAGAGATCCTCATACTTAGTGTTAGGAGATGGATAATGATCCTACAAAGGAGATCAAGACAGTTAAGAGAATGACAATAGAGTGACATCATGAAAACCCAGGGAAGATAGTATATCCAGATGGGGGAAGTGGTCAACAGTGTAGAGAGAACAAGAAGTGGGACTGAGGAAAGGCCATTAGAGAGACAGAGAGAGACAGAGAGAGACAGACAGACAGACACCTTGGAGTTTCAATCTGGTGGTAGGGATCAAAGTCAGTATGTATGGGGTTGAAAATCCAATAGGTTCATAGAAATCTTTCCATATTTCTCTTAATTTCTGATATTCAATGTTTCTTACTGGACAATAATATTCCATTACATTCATGTACCACAATTTGCTTAGTAAATCCCTATTCCCAAATATTACAACATAGTTTTTGTTTCCAGTTCTTTGGTACCACAAAAAGTGCTGCTATGACTATTCTGGAGTATGTGAGCATGTCTTTTTTACTTTAATCACTTTGTGGTACATGCCTAACAGTGAAACCTCTGGATCAAAAGATATAGACATCTTAAGTTACTTTTTCACAAAATTCCAAATTCATTTCCCAGAATTTTTGGAATGCTTAACCAACAGTGTATTAATTTGGAAGCTAGGTGGTCCGGTGAATAGAGAGCTACCTCCCTGGATTGTTGTGCAAAATGAGATCATATTTGGAAGTGCTTTGCAAACTTTAAAGTGCTATACAAATGATTGCTATTGTCAATGTGCTTGCCTTCTTGCAGCCCCTCCTAAATTGATTATTTACATTTTTGCCATCTTTGCCAATTCGTTACATGTGAGATTTCAGAACTGTTTTAATTTGCATTTCCTTTATTATTGATAATTTGCATCCATCCTTCATATAGCTGCTAATATTCTACAACTCCTTTAAGAACTTTTGTTC
This sequence comes from Vombatus ursinus, assembly GCF_900497805.2. Classification (NCBI taxonomy): domain Eukaryota; kingdom Metazoa; phylum Chordata; class Mammalia; order Diprotodontia; family Vombatidae; genus Vombatus; species Vombatus ursinus. The sequence goes on from NW_020940360.1 coordinate 37,909,836, forward strand.
ATATTCTACATGGGAAAACTCATATGACCTGATGCAGAAAGGAGTAAGCAGAACAAGGAAAATAACATATATGGCTACCCAGTGTAAATGAAAAGAACAATGGGCTGAAAGTGATCAGTATAAATCAATGAACAATGGACTGAAATTAAGCATCACTATAAATGGAAAGAACAATAGACTGAAACTGAACATTAAATAATTAAAATGTTCAAGGTTGGCTCCATTGAAGAAATCAGAAAATTCATCTCCTTTCACTGAAGAGGTGAGGGAGCGTGGGCATGGAATGCCGCACATGCTGTCAGACACAGTCTATGCATTGCCTGGTTTTGCTGAACTTCATTTTAATTTAAATTTGTTACAATTAAAGACTTGCTCAATAAAAGAAGGGGGAGGGATATAGTGGGAAACATGTGATATAAAAGCAAAATTCATAAATAAAGAAAAGAAAAAGGCAAGTAGAAAGTCATAAAATAGTGGCAGGGAATGGTGACATCTTTTTCTAAGAAATTAGCTGTGAAAGGAGGAAAGATCAAAAATCAGTTAATTGGAGGTGATGATTCATTAATACAAGAGAATATTTGGCTTTATAAAAGATTCACATTAGGATTCCTTTAAAAGAAAAAGCTTTCCTAGTATACTTAACATGATTTAGCTTTTCATTAGCACCTCTCTAAAATAAATCAAAGTACTTCCAAATGGAAAAGTATGCTAGTCTGGAAAATTGAATTATCTCTTAAAATGAGATATTATGTTTTACCTTTACTCTATAGTAAGTAGATAGTTTTTTAAATAAAAAAAGACTAGGAAATCATTTTTAAATCTGTATTTTTTCATTAAAAAGGATAAGAAAGACTTGAGATTTGTGAACAAAGCATTTGAGAAAAATTTAAAACATAATTTCAAAGGCAAAATGATGCTAATTTATAATACATTCATTACCTGACAGACTAAGAAAATGGAATGTAAAAGTTCTGAACTACATCTGAATGGCTAATTCAGTTTTTAAAAATACAGATTCTAGATAAAGCTCTATGTTGTAGGTCATGATTTAACCCTTAGGATTTAAATAGATTTATGTAAAAGTAAATCCATTTCATTTGCTTTATTTAAAATGTCTATTAATTCTTTTTTGATGCAATGGATATATTTCCTCTAGATACAGTTCGTTACAGAAATCATACAGTGACTGTTTAATTTGATTTGTCCTCTCTTTAATTAACAATATGGCTTACTTTTATTTGTAATTCTTTTACTGAATAATTTCAACAATAGTCAAATGAATTCACAATGAAATAAACAATTAAAAAACCCATAACTATTTCAAAACAACCTTTAATAGTCTAAGAATTTGGGCATCCACATAACCAAGTCATTCACATAATCCAAAAAGTATAATACTTCCTACTGACACCACTAAATATGAAAATTCTTCTAGTTTTTTTAAATGTGAAATAGCAACAAAGTTATTGTTTAATCTAAACAGGTCAAACTTCCTAAATAGGAAATAATGAGATACAAGCTATCAGGTTGTAAAGAATTCAAACAACAGGCTATTTCAAATTACCCCCACTTTAAAACAAGATGCATGGTTAAATATAGTTTTGATCAACAGAAATACATTATGCCCCTGAACACAATGACTAATCCCTAAGCTTCAATAATAAACAAAGTAACTATCCCACCTTTCAACTGAGGGGTCCTCTTTATATGTTATCTCTCACCTGCTAGTTTCTGAAGGGCAGGGGAAAGGTCTTGTATTTTCTGTAGGCACTTCACTGAACTGAAATAAAGCTTTTATGCATACTTTATCCAAGGGTCTTTAAGCATTCCCTTAGATTTAAAGGATTTTTAAAAATATATGTTCAGCACTAGAATAATGAATTTTAAGTCAGATGAAAAATATTTTTCTCATGAGAGCTTTACCTTCCCAACACAAAGTACAGAATTAATCAGTCATCATGATAAAGTCTAATTGAATTCTTTCATTTTCTATGTATTGAAGCACTTTGCATTCCTATTCAACCTGAAATCTTTAAAATACTTTAAAAACAACAATATCATATTTATGACTTATAAGATTCTTATGAAATAGGTATTAACCCCATTTTGCACAGGAAATCGAAGCACAGAGAGATCCATATAAATCTCCCAGACTTATAACTCATAATATACCATCTCCTACAGCAAGCTCCCTAACATCACATTCCCTCAGATACCACAACTCTTTATCTTGCTATTGCATGTACTCCCTCTATTATGAAACAGTTACTGTATGTATCTCAGTATCAATTGACAATGCCTATCTATACTCAATTCAGTTTAGTCAAAAGTGTTAATAATAAACCTAATCCCTAGGCACACAAAAGAGCTCAGGAGGAGCTGCAATCACACAACAAAGTACTTAGTTTTGGTACCTTTTTCTTTAAAAGTCAGAGATATATAGAATTGATTCTCACAATGATTAAGACATCATCAACGATAATGACTAAAATGTGTTTCTTGGACTTTGAAAAAGTATTTCATCTTTTAGAGATATCCTTTAAACGTTCACATCTTTTAAATGTATCTTTAACAGTGAACAGATAGAAGAAAAAAATGAGAAAATTCTATATAATAAAAGAGAATGATTACAACCAAAATAAAATTTTAAATAAGTATGAAATAATACAGCATGACAATCCTTTCTTAATCCTCCTTTTCTTTCAAAAAATAGAATTTCAAGGAAGGCTGAAATTATTAGCTACCGTGAACATTCAATTACTAAAAATTAAGCAAAGTTCTTAAAATGGAAAATAACAAATTTTCCTTTATAGCAATTTGAGAAATTTACATTGCAGGTGTTTTATTCACACTACGTTGGAAATCACTCCCCCCCCGCGAAAAAATTTGTATCTTAATTCAAAGACTGCATTCTCATTAAAAAATGACTCGATCTTGTTAAACACTATGCTATCAACAATTAGAAACATAATATGCAAGTATGTTTAAGACAATTAGACGTTTTAAAGAAGCAATTATTGACGCCAATGAAAACTCGCATGCCATCTCACCAAAGGGAGCATTAAAATACAACTCACAACGCAGATCTTATGTAGCAAATGAATTAAGCTCAATCGCATCAAATACAATACGTTACATAGGAAAGAATGTGTGAATTGGTTAAAAGACAAGTCGAATTTGTTTGGATCTGCATCGTTTTCAAGCCATGCTCTGTTGGCAAAGCAGTAAGTGCAAGAGTCGTGAGATTCCTCAAACCAGGGAGCATTTTGTACCACGAGGAGGGAGAAGGATATAGAATAATAAGACAGGAGCACTTAATTCTTCTTAGCTGAATTATTTGTCTAGGTAGGGCAATGAGAGAGTTTTCCCAAGAAAGGGAGCTTCTCCCCCTCTTAAGCCTTCGCCAGAACCCCATTTGCAGATACAAGGTGACAGAGACGACAGAAGCAACAGAGAAGGTTGTTGCACTACCGCCCCTGCCGCCACTTCTCCTCCCCCTCAAATGAAGGGGATAAAGGCAATGAGCAAAGCAACTGGACACAAACACGAGCGTGTACACACACACACACACCATACACACACACACACACGCACGCTTGCTTTTTAAGGAGACTCACAGTCAAACGAGGAACGAGGGTTAATGCACGACCCCTAAAGTAGAGCCTTCGCCAAAAGCTAGAAGGTGTGACAGACGGAGGAAGGTCCGAGAAGCAGCAATGACACCTCAGGTGGGACCTGCACCCGCGCCCTCCCAACCTCCCTCCAGCCGCCGCCACCACAGGGCGATTCCAGCAACCAACCACAAGACAGGCACAAACGCCTAGCTCGCTCGCTCAGCAACCAGCTGCGCAGGGGTGGGCGGCGCGGGGGAAAGGAACCCGAAGGAATGGGGGGGGATAGCTAGAAGGGAATAGGCAACCGGGCGGAGGGAGGGCGCTACAACACTGAGCCATGCAGTTTTTCCGGGGGCGTGGAAGGATAGGCAACACACACACACACACACACACACACACACACACACACACACACTCACTCACCGTAAAACCGAGGGGGCGGGGGGAAGCTCTTGTCTTACACCCCCTTCATGCCGGCTGATGCTGCTTGCTACTCCTTCTGCAGCCAATTCCTCCGAAGGCCCTGGGTAGGGGCTCGTGGTGTGGGTGGGGGGGTGGCCCCTTGGATTCCTGTTCCAAGCGACCCAGCCGGACCGGACCCGACCCGGCCCACCCCTTGCTTCGTTTAACCTGCAACAGTTCTAGCTCCGGCTCTTTCAGGAATAACCGGGTGCAAGAAGCACGAGCGAACAACACTGCCAGCCTCCCCCCTCCCCCTACCCCGCCCCCCTAACTAGAGCGCGCGGAGTTCCACTAACGGGAGAAAGAAAAGGGAGCGTGAAATAGGGGGGCTAACAATGCTCCCTCTCCTTCCCCACTCCAAGTTCCTCTCCCTAACCTCCCACTAGGGAGTTTATCCCCCGGTGGGGGGGTCGGGTGAAAAGACCCTCCATTTCCTCCTCGGGCTCCAGTACCCAGGTGAACCCTTTGAGGATGCTGGAAACCCAGCCCCCAACACACCCAAATGGCACGAAAGCCGTGCTTCCCCACCCCCTTTTCTAGAGACTGCGTGGTATAACCCAATCCTCGGTTTGGGGGAGGGGGCCAGAAAGAACTGAGGATGGGCTAGGGAATAAGGTAAGGCAATAGCCAATTGAATGAAACCAGCCACTGAGGGGCGGTGTCAAAAATTCCCCAAGAAAGACTACAACTCCCGTGGTGCTTTGTTCACTCGACGCCGCATGGTGAACTGGTATTTAGCTCACTTGTCTGAACTCGTAGTCTTTTAATTAAGCCGGTAAGGTCCTGGAAGGTATAAAAAGAAACCCAGGTTTCTTTTCTTTCGCCCATTAAGTGATTGAATTTAAGATCCTTGTATTTTATAAATAGATCAAATATTAAATAACCAGTAATATAAACTCCTGGAACTGGCTTAGATTCGGGTTTTGAGGAGGTTGGAGGGCGACCAAAGGTTTTTAGGACCCTTCCGATCGCGGCTCTTTCTTCCGCCAAGGCCTGAGCTGCCCCGGGAGAGTTGAAGCCGTAGTCATGTCGGCTGCCATCGCTGCCCTGGCAGCTTCCTACGGCTCGGGCTCGGGGTCCGAGTCCGACTCCGACAACGACACTGGACGCTGTTCCCTGCCCGCCGCCGACTCCCTTATCCATCTAACGAAGACCCCTTCGGCCAATCTCTCCCTGGTGGGGACCGTGGACGCGGCGCCGGAGGTGGCGGTTAAAGTGAGTATTTTCTCGGCTCTGAGGGGCGAGTCGGGGGGGGGGAGGGTCGGGGTCTGGGGGCGGAAATTGTCCGCTCGGCCCGGGGTCCGCCATTGCGGAGGGGGAGGGCTGGGAGGGGCGGCTCAGGGGAGCTCAGGAGGGCACAGAGGTGTTCGCACGGCACCTCTTTCGAATGGGAGCTCCTTGAGGGCAGGAATCGTGCTCTTCGCCTTTGCTGTGCGCCCAGCACTTGGCCCCGGGCCGGGGTCCGAGCAAGCGCTTAATCTGTGCTTGTTGATTGAGCTTTGTTTGTTGACTGACCGACTGTACTTCCTCGTCTGCCGCGGGGGAGGCTCCTGGTCTTTGATGCCCCGAGATTTGGGAACCATTCTCGACCAAGGCTGTTGCGACCCAGGCCCAGCCCCCCTCAGCCCCATTCCCCTCACTTGGCTGCTGAGGCATTTTTCCTAAAGCTCAGGTCTGACTAACAAGTCTCTAGGAGCAAAGGCAGATTGCCCTCTTCAGCATTTAAAGCCCCTCATGACCTGACCTTAGTCTCCTTTTACGCTGCTTTTTTTTATGAACTCCACATTCTCCTTTTCCTCTCTTCCTATCTCTCCCCTCATCTCCTTCTTCCTCCCTCTCTCTATCCCTTTCTCTTCCCCTCCCTCCCTCCCTCATCTCTTTCTCCCCTCCCACTCACCTTCCCTCCCCACCCCACCCCCCATTTGAAACCTAGCCAGATACCTTGGGGTTTAAGGGCTAGTTTTCTTTTTTATGGACTAGACCTTAAACCCAAATCACCTTGACTCTCATTCATTGGCCAACAATGCAGCCCCAAGCCCCACTTGGTTATTGTTTGGATTCTGATGGCTCTGAGTAAGTGCAAAAATAGCAATTGTTTCTGTTTTGGCCAGAAACCCTGAGAGTTTTTCCCTCCCAGATTGATTTTTTCTTTACTTTTGACTAGGTAAAAAGGGCCATTCTTTGCCTTTTTTTTTTTGTTTGTTTGTTTTGTTTTTACCCACCTAACTTTAATCACTGAATGGGCTTTGCCTCAGATAAACTAAGACCTGGGAAAGACCTTAGCTTGGAAAGGGCAAGGCCTCCCACTCTATCCGGGGCCATCTCCTGTAGTCCTGAGCTGTATCTTTCCACTGGACCCAGATGCTCCGGAGGAGAGAGTGAGGCTGGTGACTTTGCACATCCCTGCCTCACCTAAATCCAGTTCAGTTGCAAGTCATGACAACTGCTTCCTGATGTCATGATCCTCCTCCAGAGCAAAGAACAAACAACCTGTGAGGAGCTGCCCTACTGGGTACCCAACTGGCCAGTTCCAGTTGGGCAGTGCAACTCCTTCCTCCCTCCCTCCCTCCCTTCCTTCCTCCCTCTTCTCCCTCTGTCCACATAGGGAATCATACCCCTACCTGTGGGTCCTCTGCCTAAAGGAATGTAAATTTTGATTGCTGAAACCTGGCATGATATCTTGGGCTTTATGGGCTAGATTCTTTTTTATGGACCATGCCTTAAACCCAAATCACTGTGGCTCTTATTGATTGGCCAACAATAGGCCCAGCCCAAGCCTCCTTACCTGGTGAGAGTATACAGCTCAGCCAGATCTGTGTACAGGATGTTTACAAGTCAGGTACTCATAACTTGAGGTACTTTATACTATTTTGCCTTGTTGTGTACTACGTCTGAATTCTGTTTCATTTATGAGGAAATGGGAAAAAATAGCTTAATTGTATATTAATCTGTATTTTATAACATTTTAGACAAAGGTTCTTAACCTGGGAGCAAACTTTTATTTTTTAATATTTTGATAGCTGTTTCAACATGATCTGTTTCCTTTGTAATCATATGTATTTTATTTTAGGTTTTTAAAAATCAGTAAACAATTATTAAGCACCTAGCATGTGCCAGGCACATTATCCTAAGCAGGATTCCATAGGCTTCAGCTGACTTCTAAAGGAATCTGATACAAAAAAGGTTAGAAATTCCTATTTTAGACATAGGATTCTAGAATTTAGGACGATCTTTTGTTTTTTTGATAAGAAAAGTGAGACCCAGGAAGTTTATATAGCTTGTAGGTGAAAATGCTGGAACTTTAATTTGAGTCTCCTGGCTCCTAGTTAATGTCCCTTTTACTGCATCACACTGCCTTTATTTCTTGATCGTAAAGCAAGGGGTTAAAGGTGTGTGTGTGGGGGGTGTGTGTGTGGGGGGGGGTGTGTGTGTGTGTAAACTAGCTGATGGAATGGATAAAGTAAACCTCCCTCCAGCACTTACTAGCTTTATGACCCTGGGCAAGTCACTTAGCCTTTCTGTTTCTCAGTTTCCTCATCTGTAAATAGTTGTTAGGGGATGAAAACGAGATGATATTTGCAAAGCGATTTGTGTACCTTAAACTGCTATTTAAGTGAACTATTATTGTCAGATATTATTCTCAGAATGATGTTTTTAAATACATAAAATATGTAGTGTCACAGAGGAAACCAATTATATGAAGTAAAGATGTAATTTTTTTTTTCCCCATCCAAGTTCATGGACCCCCTGAAGTCTCTTCATGGATCCCAGGTTAAGAATCCCTGTCATGTTCTGGAATAGAGTTGATAAGTAATAGTGTTAGTTCAAAAACCATTTAAAAAAAGTACGGTTAGGAACCAATCACAGTTGTTAGGAAAACCATAGATGGACAGAAGAGTAGACACCATACTTGCCTTGATTGAACTTTGCCATTGTTTAACCATTAAAGATGGCAATGCTTGAGATCCCACCAGGTGATGAAGAGATGAGACCTCTGACTTAACCAGTTAGCAGACTAGCCAAAAGGGTTTTGAAAGGAAAGAGGAGGAGAAGAATGGGGGAGTTTGCCCACAATAGGAGAAAGCTTGGATGCACTGCCTCCTGGACCTGAGCCCTAGAGAGTAGAGGATGCACTGATGGCCTAGGCAGAAGTTGATGTGCCAGCACTTGTTTGGAATCTTGCACTGATCAGGATGCAAAAATGTTCAATCACTGAGCTTGCTGCCATTGGAGAATGTGACGTTCACAACCCGTTAACAGAAATTCAAATGTGTCTCTCCACTGTTGAAGCCACCATTGGTACCTTAACCAACTCAGTCCTTAAAATAGAGCACATGGTTTCGAAACTAGGGGAGGCTATGGGAAAGTTTGGTAAAGAGGGTACAATCTATATAATGTGTTCAAAGCCACCCAAAACAATTTACAAAAGCTTGACACAAGACTTGGCATCAATTAAACAAGGTACAACCTCAGTGTCAAAGCACTTGATGCAATCCATGCTAGATCACACTTCGAGATTGCACCAGGAGTAGTTGACATAGTTCCCTCAGCTGCCCCTGGACCCCACCTTGACACAACTACTACCCTAGCATCACTAACTGGTGTGGTCTATGGTGGCCTATGATAATCTATGAATAAAAAAAAAATGGTTGTTTATGAACTCCTAATGGTTTGAACTTGGGTGGTAGAGAGTATTTAATATAATAATAATAATAACTAACATCTGTATAGCAGTTGGAGGTGCTAAGTGTTTTACAATTATTATTTCATTTGATCCTCACAACAACAATGGGAGGTAGGTGCTATTATCTGCATTTTACAGATGAGGAAAGTGAAGAAACAAAGTTTAAGTGACTTGCCCAGGGTCACACAACTAATAAGTTTTTGAGGCTTATTTAAATTATGGAATTACAACTTGCTGTTTCTCCAGATACATCTGGTCAAAGGAGGAAAAAATAGTGATCCTTTTTGAACATAGTTATGTTTTTGTC